>NC_028648.1:73007146-73007691 GCF_001406875.1 Solanum pennellii | reverse complement strand
TGCATTAGCCACCCTCAACTTATGCTTTTGGCATAAGCTGAGGTGCACATGTCCAAGGAGGGACCAGGGCCAACACGTTGTTCCCAGAAAAGATCAGTTGGGGTGAAAAAGAAAGGTCTAATTAAGCTCAGATTATTTGGATCAAAGAAGGATAACTTTCATTTGGTTTCTTTTATTTAGGCTAGAAATGGGCTATCTTGAATAAGGGCCTATGATCCTTTCCTAATTGTCTGTTACAGCTTACTTTTAGCAGGACTAACCAGGCAAGTTCTAGCTCAGTACCAATAGTGGACTATTCAAATTTCCTCACACTCAGTTGACATGTCATCACTATTCCAGATTATTAGCACCTAGTTCGAATTGAAGACTTACGGTAATGCAATGGTGTAATTCTATTTCATGCTTAGAGCCACACAATTATCAGTTACTCTTCCTAGTCATGCATTATTTTCCAGTTTCTCAGGATATCATTTTAGCCATCATGCTCCAGAATTAAACTATGTACAAAAGATATAAACATGCCGGTTCAACAGAAAAAGTAATCA
>NC_028648.1:72978206-73006374 GCF_001406875.1 Solanum pennellii | reverse complement strand
AAAATAACTAGCGAAATTGAAAGGGACACTTAACAGTTTTGGAAGTTGGATTTTAATCAATTAATCAAAGTAACTAGGGTTTACCTGTTCCCCACAGGTTCATAACTTGATAAATCTAACTATAACAATTCTTTCCTAGTATCTTGCATGCAAAGTGATAAGTTATGTATTTCTAAATCCTTGGTCCGGCATCTAGAAAATCTCACTCCGCACCTTGGTCCGGCTACGTGTGTTGCTTTCCTAACCCTTATCTTTACCTCATATTAAGCATCGCATTCGATATTTGACTCAGTTATTACCTCGTACCAATCAATACTAGCCTATTAGATAGTATACACTAAATCTATGTTAATAATTCTTTTCCTATTATCTACCTCCTTGGTCCGGCAAGTAGCATTAAGGCGAGTTCTAACGTTGATCATCCGTTAAAAAGACTTCTAAGCGAAAGAATTATTAATACATGCAAGACACTATTCTAGAATTGTTATTTTAGCTAGGGTTTATCTCATTATTTGCCTATGGTTCCCACAACCCTAGTTATGGAGTTTAGTTACTCATAGCCATAAACACAATATTCAAATATATTAAATAAGAATTCATGTACTTACTTCAATGAGAAAGAATAAAATCCAAAAGGTTGCTTGATTAATCACCAAAAATCACTTGCAAGAATTCTCAAAGTAATCAATAATCTCACGAAAAGTCTAATGATTATCAAGAATCTCACAATACAATGTTTACCAATACGGAGTTTTAACAATCTAAAAGTCTAACTATCAGGTGTCTCACTATCGGGTGTCTAACCTCAAAAACTAGGTTTTTTGAACTATTTATAAAAAATTAAAAACCTAATTAAACAAGGATTCTAATTGCTGGAAATCTGCCAAAACGCGGCTGGGTCGACGGACCTTGCGACGGACCGTCGTGGTCACAACGGACCGTCGTGGACTCCGTCGTCCCATACTTGGTGCAATTTCTTCTGCTGCTTTCTTCATTCCCCTCGACGGCAAGTATGACGGTCCTTCATAGGCACAACGGTCCGTCGAGGGTCTTCGTTCCAAAATACTTCAACTCTCGGAATCTGGGTATTGGGATCACTTCTCTGATCTTCACGACGAACCTGCAGGACGGACGGTCATAGCCATGACGGACCGTCACAAGCTTCGTAATCCCACACTTGGTCAGACTTCCCCATCTTCCTTCAGCAACTGCACTACGCTGCCACCTACGGACCGTCACAGGCACGACGGACCGTCATATGCTCCGTAGGTGATCTCTTCTGCATTTTTTCGCTCAAAAATCTCTGCATTGAGCTTTGGACAGATTTCCTGCAAAACAAAGAGAAACTTATATCAAAATTAGCACAAAAAGGCTTTCGGACACACTAAACTTAAGGAAAAAGTATTAATTATACCGTGAAACCACGGTATATCATCCATCAATATGGACTTTGTTGTTGGGTTGCCTCGAACCCGGACGCAAAATTATTCAATATGGGTTATTGTGGTTAGGTTGACCAAATCTGCCCACTTTATTCCTGTTAAGTTTATTTACACTGTCGAAGATTATTCAGGAATCTACATTAATGATATTGTGAGTCTTCATGATATTCCTTTGTCCATCATTTCGGATAGGGGTGCCCAATTCACTTCTCATTTTTGGAAAGCTTATCAAAAGGTGTAGGTACTCAAGTGAAACTTAGCACCGCTTTTCATCCTTAGACAGATGGTCAAGCAGAATGTACTATTCATACCCTTAAAGATATGTTAAGAGACTGTGTTATTGATTTCAAAGGAAGTGGGATGATCACCTACCATTGATTGAGTTCTCCAACAATAATAGCTACCGTTCGAGCATCTCCATGGCACCTTTTGAAGCTCATTATGGTAAAAAATGTAGGTATCCGGTTGGATGGTTTAAAGTGGGTGAGTCCTCACTCCTTGGTCCTGAGATTATCTCTGAGTCTATATAGAAAGTTCGAGTCATAAGAGATAGATTGAAGATAGCCTATAGTCGACAAAAGTCGTATGCCGATTATAGAAGGTGAGATCTTGAGTTTGAAATATGTCATCATGTCTATTTGAATATTTCACTGATGAAAGGGGTGATGAGATTCGGTAAGAAGAGAAATTAAGTCCCCGATGTTGGTCCTTATGAGGTATTACAATGGGTTGGAAAAGTTGCCTATGAACTGAAACTACCTAGTGAGCTAGCTTTGGTTCATCCGGTGTTTCATGTTTCGATGCTCAAGAAATGAATAAGTGACCCTGTGTCTATTCTTCCTATTGAAGGTTTACGGGTGAATGATAACCTCTCCTATGAAGAGGTTCCAGTATAGATCCTAGATCTCCAAGTCAAGAGTTGACGAACAAAGAGGTCGCCTCCGTAAAAGTCCTATGGAGGAAGCATCTTGTTGAGGGTGCAACATGGGAGGTCGTAGACGACATGATGTCCCTCTACCCTCATCTTTTTACTCCTTGAGGTTAGACATTCCTCTTAATAAGGCAAATAATGAATAAATATGAAATTGAATTATTTTCTAAATAGGTGCATGTTTTGGTAGAAGTTGTACCAAATTGAGTTTTAAGAAAATGTCTTCATACTCTACTTTTGCACTTATATGAAACATCTATGCATGTTGTCTTCTTCAGAGTTTGTTGTTTTGTTGTTGTCTTGAGAAGAATGATAGCATGGTAACTCTTGATGTATTTTTGAGATCATGTTGATGTTGAGAAGGTAGTTCCTTATTATGTATTATGAAATGTTGAGCTCTTATATGTTGTGCATCATGAATTGAGTTACTATGTGTGATGTTGTAGTATATATTGAAAGGAGTTGTGAAGTAATCTTATAAGTTGTGACTCATTATGATCATATGTTGTTTCTTGTTGGGCTGCTAGTATTGGGTCTAATCTTATACTCCAAAATATTTTAGTGTCATTCCGGGACGAATGTTCCTTAGGGGGGGGATAATGTAACACTCCAGAAGTTCCATGACTTAGAAATAGAGCATCACCTACTAAATAATGATTCAAATGATGTTTACGGACCTATATTAAAGTAATAAACTAAATTAGAAAATATTGGATCCAAAACGACAAAGAATGACCTTGACATCCGAAAACTAGCTAATGTGAACTAGTAGACGTCCCTATGTTTGGTGAAGGTTTGGGAGTGTCAAATGAATTCCAAGACATGTAAAAAGACTTTAAATAGGTAAAATATAGTATAAAGGGTCCAATCGTCCGATAACGACTCCCCAAGGACCGCTGAAGGGTCCTTGAGGAAGACCCGAACATTGGCGAGCAAGCTGCAAAAACAGCTTGCGGCGGCCAAAATTTAGCATCCACCTCGCGTCACGCAGCCAACACAATGTTATGCCGTAATTTTAATATACTTAGAAAAATCAGTTTTGAAATGTTCCAAGTATAAAAACATTTTTTTAAAAAAAATACTTAGAAAAGAGTCGCCACTTAAATTTCAAAAGAAATTAAGAAAACTTAATTTAAAAAGTTTATAACAGATAAACCTTTGAAAATTTAGAGAAAATGGATAAGAGGTTCTTATTTCTACTTTAAGAAGGTATTAGCACTTAAAGTAGCTGCTAACACGCGGTTATCCAACGACTTAAGTTAAATATATTTTGACTATTTTTTTATAAATGATTAATTTGAGAATATAATTAGACAGAGAATAATTTTTTATATATAAAAAAGAGGATATTAATTGAAATATTTGAATTAAATTATAGAATTTTTCACAAAATTAGGTTGATTAGAATTTATTTAATTATTTTTTAAAAAAATAATAATGTGAACCAATTTTAGTTAATTAAAGTAGGAAAACCATGAAAATTAATTACAAAAAAAAATTGACTAAAGATTTTCAAATAAAATACACGAGTTGATAAAAGATTTTACTAACATAAAGAATATAGTTCATCTTTTTGGGGAATATTAATTCTAAAGTTGGAGTTAATAAACAAAATAATAAATAATCACAATTAAGAGCAAGGGGGAGAAGTTGAATTTGAGCCCCCTTTTTGGGCCAATTTCGCTGAAAATTTTGGGTTTTGATCACTTTAGTTTCTATTCTGATCGAACTAAATTTAGATATATCCATATTAAGTCAAATAACTAATTCAGCGAAAATTAAAATAAGATGAATAATCATAGATTAATTATTTGAGCTTCTTAATTCAAACAAGACAAAATCATTATCAAGACTTATTCATCACTTAAAATATAAATCTAATTATACAAAATAATAAATTCACTAATTCAAAGAAATAAATGTGTAATTATGATAAACATTATTTTAAGACATTTATTAAATATTCTTACAAAATATGAAAATTGCAAAAATTAATATGTAAAATAGTATAGTTAATTTTGATAAATACTAACAAGAATTATTAGAAATATTTTTAAAAATATATTTTTTAAAGATTTTACAAAGACAATTATTTCAAATTGTTTGAAATTTGAAGAAGCTCGATAGTTAAATCGAATTGCATAGCGTCAAAATTGGGTATCGACAATTGCCCCCTTTTTTGTGTAGGGTTAACGAAATCAATTTTGACCGAACTTATTTCATCTTTATAAATGAGATTTATATGAGAATTTGGGTCACTTGTAGTTTGATACGCTTTATTTGGCGCACGATAATGAAAAAATTCAACAGTTATCTGGATATCGAACTATGAAGAAACTGAAATGCTCAAGAATAAGATATAAGAGAGGATGTCGAAATACAACCGAGTTTTCAATGTTTAGCTCGCCTATATATCCTTAAGCCTTACGAATCAGGCTGTTTGTAGTTCGACTCGATTGGTTGAAAAGGAAATCTAGTATGTTTGATAACCTTTGGTTTTTAAAGAGTGACAAATAAATAGAGTATGAAAAAGATTCTTTCAACCTATTAGCCATGAATATGGTGCACTTTACACCCATAATTAAGAACTTATGTAGCTCTTGGTGCCCGTCACTCAAATTGGAAAGTTGCTTTCGATAAGAGTGAAAAGTTCTCTAATGCGAAATTAAAACTGATAAAATTAAACAATGACCACATGCCTTTGATAGGGGTGTGGTAAGATTGTGGTGGAAGTTTCTCATCAGCTCGCGTCCTAAGAGTTTGATACTCCCCTTAGGACTATTTCCCAATTTGCTGCTAAGAAATAAATTTCATGTTGTGCTGCATCTTTTTTTAAGTTGTCCGCACCTGTGGTTTGATTTGAGAATTCATCCTCTTGGATGATCTTGACAAAGATTGAGATAAAACACATTAGTGTAAAAAAGTAATTCAAATGGACAGATAGCGTATTTTACCGTGTTAGAACTTAATTACTCTCCTTCAATGTTTGATGTCAACTTCTTTAGTTTGATGTAAGGCAAATAAAGTTTATATCTCATATTAGTGACATGATTATTTACAGTACTCTTCTTTTAATATCGAAGCAGTAGAATAGACTAATGCAATATATTGATGGTTCTATTAATGGTTTGAATATAATGTCTCTCTCAGTATTTTGAAGATGTAATGCCCCTTTTGGCAATTTGAATATGCAGTGGCCCTCTCGGCAGTTTGGGTATGATGGGTTTCTCGGCTATTTGAATATGTAATGGACCTCTCGGTGCTTTGAAGATGATGTCCCTCTCTGCGTTAGTAGATGATGGCCTTCTTGGCAATGAAATATTTAATGTCCTTCTCGGGGTTTTGAAGATGATGTCCCTCTCGGTGTTCTTAGATGATGGCCTTGTAAATGGAATATACAGTGGCCCTCTTGGCATTTTAGGATTCAATGGCCCTCTCGGTGTTCGTACATGATAGCCCACTTGGAAATGATATATTCACTTTTGATAATATATATGAATGACCTCTCGGTAATTATATTACCACCTTTGATAATATAATGTTGATGGCCCTCTCAGCAATGATATTACCACCTTTGGTAATATAATATTGATGGCCCACTCGGCAATGGAATATAAATGGCCCTCTTGGCATTTGAGTAATGGCCCTTTTGGCGTTCACACATGATGGCCCTCTCGGCAATGATATATTCATGTTTGATAATTAATATAGATGACCCTCTAGGTAATTATATTACAACCTTTGATAATATAATGTTGATGGCCCTCCCGCCAATGATATTACCACCTTTGATAATATAATATTGATGGCCCTCTTGGCAATGTACATCACCGTGTTTGGTATCAATATGACTTGCAAATATCCTTCAACGTTAGCCTCTTCCGACTTTAACGTGATAATGACTATTTTGGCAAGTTGCACTTCGAATTCTCTCCAATAATTGATGTGTCTTACATATTCCCTTCAGACGTCTTTGACGCTGGAAAATGCAATATGACGTTATCACAGTTATTTGTACATCTTAAAGTGTCATCCTCTTGATGCTTTCGCCTATTTTTTCTTTGACCACTTGTATATTTGTTGTGGATCCTATTTTTTTTAGAAGTATGAACATACCAAGTTAACCATTTCTTATCGCAGGATATCAATGCCTTTTCCTGCATAAAATATGTCAGTCTTGGTTGCTTTTGCTCTTCTAACTTTCTCATATTTTTTAAATATGATGGTCTCAAGATATCCTTGTAAACCTGCATCCATAGAAAATTTATTAGTTTTAAATAAACTAATCTGTGTTGACTTCTTTGATTGTTTGTTCTTCTTCTTGCTATTTTTGGTTGATTGCTTCTAGCTTCCCACTTCTTGGTAGACATAAGATAGATCTATATTTTGTACAAAATTTTTGATAAATGTCTAAAGTTTTAAGAAAACTTGATTTTTGAAAAGTAATTTGATGAGGATCAATACCAAGTGTCATGTCACATTAAAGCTTAAGTGAACACTTCAATTAAAGTTTCTATATATCCAAAAAGTCCTTTTAAGTTGGAGAAATATAAAGTTTGACTTTCAATTTCTGAGATATTGGGGTTCATTAGCTTCTGATCACGCTGAAGATTATATGACGTTAACTCTGAACTTCTGACAGTTTTGAAAGAATTTTTGAGATCTTCTCAAGCCTCATTCAGACTATGACCAATTTTATATATAAGCAAAATAGATATGTTTTTGTCTACTAAGACGAACAAGGAACCAGGAGTTGTGTGATGTTCAATTGGGAACTCATTCCTCTAGTTCGGCATCTGAATGCTAGATGTTTTGATCATCTCCTTAAGTATAGCATCAAAATTTTCAAAAAGATTCCAATTTCTCTCCCCGAGACCATCACCATTGCTATATTCTTGCACATGAAAAGATTGGTACAAGTGAGGTACCAGTTTTGCTAATTACCAAACAACCACCTTTTTACCCAAAGCTTCTATCTCATCATCTGCTATTGGGATGTATCCCTAGACAAACCTTGAACTTTTTGTGAAAATTTGGATAGGCTCAGTGATACCTTGCAAATATTTTCCTATCCCAAAACCAGGTTCAAATCCACTTCTCAACATTAATGTAGATATCATCTTATAAACGCAAGACATAAGAGGATGTAAAGCCAAATCATCATCGGTAGCATTCACTATCTCCACTATATAGAAATCAGAGTCTCTAGTCACATTGTGAACTATCGGGATATAGTCATTCGAATGTCTTCTTTCACCATGAATTACTACTTCATGATCGTCCCACACAAACTTCATCAACTGGTAGAGGGTATAGGGTAGAGGGCATGTCCCCATCCATATGGATCCATAGTCTTCCGAGTATAATATTGTAGCTAGTGGTGATGTCCATCACCTGGAATTTGTTCCATATTGCTTAAAGTGCTTAATGATATGAATTTGGTGTTCCTTGTGAGTTTGGTGCATTGGATATGAATGTTGTGACCTTGATAATATGTGTGGTATACTACTAGTGTACCATAGAAGTCCTTGGAAGTTACTACTGTCATTCGAGGGCGAATGTTGTTTTATGTGGGGAGACTGTTACGACCCTAAAAATGAAGTAGGTCAAAATAGATCTTCACATATGTTCCATAAGTTAATAATGATTTAAAATGATGTATTTTAGCATTAGAAGTCAGTTGGTGAAGTTTGGAAGTAAAACGTAAAAGAACGACCAAGTCATTCGGAAACTAGCCTTGTGTGTGTGCTAGTGTGTCGTTGTATGTTGTATGTGTTTATGTGTGTTCTTTAGAGTCTAAAGTTACTGGGTATTAACCTATCATCTAGAGGGACATGTTTAGGGTCAAAACATCCGGGTAAGACTCCCCGAGGGCCACCCTAAGAGGATTTTAAGGAGAGGTGGGTACACTTCGTGAGTAAAATGTTGTATCAAAATGTACCTTTTGAGATGAGTACTCCTCGTTAGTATAGAATGAGTCACTTAGTAGAAATCTCCTTATCCCTTAACTATGCGCCCGCGTAGGTATAGCTATTGGAGATTCCATGTAAAGGATGAAGTACGACCCTACCTTAGGCAAGTGGGGATCCCTCATCCGTAAGGGTTAATACCGGGATTCCATATCTAGCTGTCATGGTCTATGTCGGTTAAAGCTAACCCCTACAAATGAGTGTAAATGACCTAAGTCTTCTTAAGGTTGTACTACTTAGGGTAGGTGGTTGAATGAGAGTTATGCATCCATTGCACAAGTAGGCTTTTGGAGGGATTCTTGGTGTTTCCTTATATGTTAATAAATGAATGGGTAACGATTTGATGTAAATGGAAGTAATGTGACTTTAAGTCTTATGTTAAATAAGAATGTTGAAGTTTTCTTGTATATGATGAACTTATAATTGAAAATTGTGGTGTATTTGATCCAAGGGAATCCTCAAGGAGCACTAAGTGGGAGTAGTAGTATGGGATGCTACTTTCACATTGCACTTGGTGTAACTTACAGATCTCATTGGAGAAAGGCACTTATGTGAAGTTCTTAAATGCAATTATGTTCCTCTAGTGTCTTTAGTATTGAGTGTTAAATGAAATGAAGTATGTTTGTCCTTGGTAGTCTTAAGGATCACTTGGCTGTGTAGTGAAGAGATTGTATGGGCGATCTATTCATGTCTTACCTAAATGAGTCTTAGGATAACTTGGGATAGGAAGAGTTTGTTTTAAGTTCACTGTAAGTATGTTCTTATGTTAAGAAAAATGGATGTTTTGCTTTACATGCTAAATGATGGCTTCAAATGATGCCTTGTAACTTGATTCGGGAAGCTTTTTTAAAAATAGCACGACTTGTATGTTTATACTAAAATGTCCCTTTTTGAATGATTTTTCATATGCCATACTTAGTACATTGTTTTGTGCAAACCCCATACTTTTCTATACTCTATAAGTATTGGTTGGAAGCATGTTTAAGGTTAGAAGTCAAGCTTAAGAATCAACTCTCTCAAGACTAAGTATGTCCTCATATATCCGAGGGCATAGTCTCTATATCTCTAGTTTTTGTTTAAGACTTATTATGTATTCTCTTTATATGTAAAGGGTCGTGTCCCTAAGATATTTATGTGGTGTCTTTAAGTTTGCTTATGACGATGAGACAATCTTTTAGTATTCATAAAAGATGTTTTCCTTATTATTATTTATCGTGAAAAGTTTTAAATTCCGCACTAATTTTCCTGTTTTATGTAATGAATGATTGCTAAGAGTCTAGTACAAGACCTTCAAAAGTTCAAGTATGCCTTGTTCTGACCTAACGGTTGCCCTAACTTCTAGTGTGTACTTGCAGGTCGTAACAGAAGGCATTCACAATGACTTGGTTCTGACGAATCTTCCCATGATCAAAATTCAGTTGCTTTAGAGTTGACAACGGAAAAATATTAAGGCCAAATCCATCATCTATCAGAACACGATTCAAAATCATGTCCTGACAATTGATTGTGATGTGCAAGGCTCTGTAATGCATCACTCCTTCACAAGGCAACTCTTCTTCGCTAAAACTAACACGATGTCTACTGATGACTCTGCTTACCATGGCTACGAGATTATCATTGTTTGTCCCTAGCAGTACGTGAGTCTCATTCAAAGCCTTTAACAAAGCATACCTATGTTGTTCTGAACTCATCAATAATGCCCCCACGGAAATTTGAGTAGGCATCTTCTCCAAATGTTTCACAACGGAATACTCTTTAGGTTGCATTCTTCGCCAAAATTCCTCGGCTTTAGCTTCAATGATTGGCCTTTTATGGTGGTCTTTCTTGTTGCCTCTTCTATCTAATTTCTCCGGTGTGTAACATCTACCGGATCTAGTCATACCATGGGCGTTAGCAGTCTCGATTTTTAACTCTTTCTTGGTAAGGCCTTCCTTTGGAGCTGAAGTCGCTTGATGAGGTTTCATTATCACAAATTCTTTATCAGTCAGGCAACCTTCTTTGATCCCAAAACAAAAGCTCTATGGAGTAATATTATCACAAATGTGGGATTATTTATTATGCTTAGCGAGGCTACAACCTTCTCAAGACTATCAAGATTTGATGGGACTGTCGTCTTAACAACATCCCAATTCTCTTCTATTTCAATCATGTAATAGTATCTCCCCCATGATTTGGTAGAGGCACATTAGGAGAGGCAGTCTGAAGGGTGACCACCTTGTGATCAATTAATTATTGAATCTTATGCTTCAGGTAAATGCAATCTTCAGTGGTATGTCCAGCACTATTGGAGTGGTAGGCACAAATCTGATCAACTCTAAAGAATTTAGAGTTTTTGTTGATAGGTTTAGGTTCGATGGGATGAAGCATGCCTGCAGCTTTCAATCTTTCAAACAACTTTATTCGACATTCAATGAGAGGAGTGAAAATTTTTGGAGGTTTCCTTTCAAAGTTTGGACAAGGAAGGTCATAGTTATTTTTTGGAGGCGGAGGTACCTGGCGGTAATTTAAAGGATTTTGGCGGGGAGGTGTAGGTTTTTGGAATTTTGGGTATCGTTGAGTTTGGTAATTTGATTGTGGAGTTTGGTAGTTTGGAGGGGTATTTTGGTAATGTGGAGCTGGAAGATTAGGAAAGGGAGTTTTGAAATCTGGTTGTACATAGAAGATTGGGTAGGGATTCTGTGGAGCTGGGGGATATACTTTGGAGGGTGAAGATTTTTTAGAGCTAAACCCAAACGATCTTTTTGTCCTTCCATCAGACGCATGATAAATAAAGGACACATCCTCTCTTTTCTTCCTCAATAGTCCTGAAGATCCAGTTTGGGATGCTATATGGGCAATCTTTCCGGTCTTAAGGGCATCTTCTATAGTCTCACCTACTTTGACTATCTCAGCAAATTTTGCTAGAATGAGCTATATCATTCTATCATAGTATTCTGGCTCTTGGATGCACACAACTACTTTAGTGATCTCCTTTTCAGACATGGGAGGTTGAACTCTGGCAGCCTCTTTTCTCCACCTGTATGCATATTCATGATAGCTTTCGGTGAATTTTTGCCTAATATTTTCCAAAGAGTATCGATATGGAATGATCTCTACATTATAAGCAAATCTTTCAATAATTTCTTTAGCTAAATTATTCCAACTAGACCATTGTTTCATGTCTTGGGAGGCGAACCATTCCAAGGCCTACCCATTTTAACTTCGGCTAAAGAGCTGCATCAACAATGTTTCATTTTTTCCAACTCCTACAAGCTGGCCACAATACGCCCGTAAGTGATATAAGGGGTTCCCGTTACCTCTAAAAGTGTAAAACTTGGGTACCTTTAACCCCTCGGGGAGGTCCAAGTATGGGTGGATACACAAGTCTCAATAGATAAGTCCCATAAAATCCAGAGTGTAATGAAGTTCTTTGATAGCCTTCATAATTTTTTCCTTCATTCTCTACTTATTCATCTCCTCTTTGACTCTCCACTCCTTTTCGTTCTCCTCATAGTGTTCGGGTTTAGGATATGTAGTTTAGGGAACATGTGGTTCTTTGATGATTGGAATATGGAAAGTGGCCTTCGGAGGGAGGGTTGAGTAGTAAGTGGGTTTGGAGTGTTTTGAGGAGGAGTTTGGTACATGAAAGGGAATGCTTGAGAGTTGTTAGAATTTAGTCTTTGAGAAGGATGAAGAATTTTGTAGGAAGAGCAAGCATGATACTGGTTAGTTGTGTTTAATTCGATAGTGGGAGGCTATTGGATTGGAACAGTAGGTAGATTATGTGGGAAATGTTCGGGTGTTGGATTAGGAGTATGGAAATGGATTGGATGTTGTTCGTTGTTAAGAGGATCAGTGTTGGCAGTGATAGCAAAATTTGTAAACTCCCTAGTCTTATGTATCTCAACCCTCATTTCAGCAATTTGTTGTGCCAGTTGAGCAATCATCTCATTCTGCTCAGCTATGATAGGGTTTGTTACTGTGATCTAATTTAAACCAATGTCGTCACCATTTCCAATCATATTTTCTTTTCCTTTCAATATATTTTGACCTGGGAAGGAATCTTTAGGGACTTTAGATCTTGTGAAGTACGGATACTCAGCCAATTTCTCAACACTGATTAGTTCTAGTTACCTGATAAATGAAAAACAACTCAAAGGTAGCTACGTTAGTTATTGTTTCTAATGAGAAATACAAATAAGTTGATATAAAAATAAACATATACCTGTCATTTTCCTTTAAGCAGATTAATCCACGAGTCTATTTTGGGTGAAAGGGAGAACTCAAATAAGAAGATATCTTTTGGTTAGCTTATTTGAATAAATCAAGAAAGTCAACTTGTAAAGAGTCTTGTTAACTTCTTCCACTCATATCTTTTGTAACTGAGATCTTCAAAATTCTACATTAATAAGGGAGAATAATAAATTAAAAGCTAGGGATCGAGCCTTAAATAGGCTGCCTATGTATCCCTTCAAGGAATTCAAACACGATAAAGTTTGACTTCTAGCAAATCAAACTTCATAAGACGGACAAATTAAAATTTAGAGTAGAGGATTTATACATTTCTGAGAAACTTGGGCAACACATCAAGAGTAATCTGGACGGACTTTGTTGTTGTGGACTTAATATATGCTTAGGGTGTTCTAAGAAACAAGAGTGGATTATTTCTTCCTTAGACAAAATCACATATCACAACACAAAGAAATTATATGAAGCAACACACAAACAGTTTATATCGCGCCCTAGATTCATGACCTTTTTATGCCAGAGGAAGGCCTAAACATCAATCATTATTATAGATTGATCCAAGCCATTAATTTGTGACGACTCGAGTTTGGAAATCAAAGAACCCAAGTTTCATTAAATATTAACAAAAAATTTAAAAAAGAGAGAATAAACAAAACTAAGGTTTTTCCTAAATGTTGTTATCAATCATGTTTTTCACATCCGTAGAGCACCCCCTAGAAGTAACATGGCATACTTGACCTCTCTATGGTCTTATACGAGCCCATAGTTATCATTCATCGCATTGTAATAGTAAATTTAGCGGAAAATTTAAAACTTTCTTAGCACATCATATGCTGGAACATTACTTCATATATATATATAGAAAATATCATATTACATACTTAGACTCTTAAGTCTCTTTGCCATCTTAGACTCAACAACATTAGAGTACATTAGGGACACGGCCCTTAAAACATAATACATAAGTATACAATTTATAAAAATGTACAGTAAACATAAGTAGGAGATCCTTGAACTTAAGGATTCATTTCATTGAGCTTGGGAATCATATATCAAGCTCCTCACCATTTAAGACATCCTTTAAGCATCCATAACCTAAACTTTGCGTAAAAAGTAGAGAAGAATGGGATTACTACAAGAATGCACTAAGTAGGGACCCATCAAGACATTCTTGAACGTCTCAAGGGCTAACGTTCGAACATCTTAGACGTTCTTGGACGTTTGACCTCCAAACTTCATAAAACTCTATATACTTCCTATAAACATCTTTAAAATCATTTTAAGACTTCATTAGCTCATGACACATTAAAAAAACATAAAAAAGCATCTAAGGCCCCTTTGGCGACTAGTCGTCGAAAGTCTTGGTCGTCCCTTGACGTTTGACTTCCGAATCACATAAAACTTTACACACTGACTCAATACCATATTATAAGTTATTTTAGGAACTTAGAACCTTAATACAAATATTATAGGCTCTAGACACCCTAACTCATTTTGGGGGTCTTACAATATCCCTCACTTGGGAACATTCGTCCTCGAATGACACTTAGGACACTTTAATAACAACAAGGACTTCAATGCATCATAGGGCAGTTCATAACATTCATAATATCATAACATAGAAGTCAATGCATCAAACTTACAAGGAACACTACTTCAAATAATTTTAGCACTTAATGCACACAAGCAAGCAAAAATTTCATTCAGTCACTCTTTAATACATCAAACACACAGGCTCTTATTATGTTTATAGGAGAAACATCCTTCTCCTAGTCATAACATGGTCATTACACTTCAGTTAATTAAGATCTCATCTTGCAACTATTCTTTGAGTCACACTTAGGCAGATTTCAACAACACTCAAGAAACAATTAGGCACTCATACTTCAATCCACATAGACTTGAGTTAATTGAATCAACAAATATCTTTATTAGTTAGACCTAGTTCCAAGAAGGTCATACTCAATCATACCATGCTTAGTGGTGTCCATGGAGGAATGTCCTTCTCCTCAACACACTTATATGTATCATGTGTTCACACCTAAGCAAAGTACAAGGTCATTTCCCTCTTAAAATGAGAAATTCTCAACTTTTAAATCAAGGTATGCTCATGTTTCCTTCATAGTGAAGTCTAAATGGTAGGTCACACCAAGCACATCACAACAAATAGGAAGCCATTTCACAAAATGTCAATTTCTAACATAGTAGTCGCCTTCACAGTAAGCATCATTTGGGAAAAGTAACACAAATCATAGGCACACACATGAACACTTAGCTAAACATGCTTTCACTTCTCAAGAGTGAGCCTACAATAATGTTTTACAAATCATAAAAGTCACATAGTTTTCAAAAGACTCTACACTTTTCATTTTAAAGAGACTCAACTTTCATTATAAGGATAAACATTACACCTCACATGTGACTACAACCATGTTTCTTATCTTATCTCATGAGGTCAAATTCACAACTAGCATATCAAGATGCAAATCTACATGACAAAACATGGATTTTATGAAAAAAATTTCTGAGTGCACTTTGGAATCTTCACAATATTCTTTAAGGTAATGTCAATCAATACATACCAAACATGTAAAGGTCATGCAATTCATACTCTATGCAAAACCCTATTCATGAACAAGATTACTAAAAAATTCATTAGTTTCAAGCTCAAGAAAAAATAGAAGGACAAGGTAGAAAATATCTACAACCTTACTACTTCATCACCACCTCCCCACTTAGGGTAAACCCAATTAAGAGCAACTTAACCCAATTTTTAAGAGGATCTTAGTCATCAATCAATAAAGGAATTACAGTAACTTACCATAAGGGCTTCAAAGGCATTCCAAACCTTATCACCTATGCAAATTGTCCCCATACTTTCAAGTTCGGTCATACTATTTAACCACATAAGTTCTTCAACAATACAATAGACACCAAGGTCATGCAACATTAGGGGAAACAATAAAGGAGACTTAGCCTTAAGGAATATTTCTTTTCTTTAAACATTAAAGTAAGATAACTTCTAGGTCAATCAAACCCACATCATCACCCTACAAAGATAAGAATACTACCCTCAATTCTAGGGGAAACATCAATTCCACAACATCAAGGGACTTACAACACAATAAAAAGTTAGAAACAATTCTACAACTCATCATGGCATAAGATTCTCATTCTTTATTCCAAAGAGCGAATCTCCTTTTTACATTCTTTATAATGCTCATATGGATCAATTCTATACACATTTCAACTACTTCCAATCAAAGAACAATTTAGTCGATTTCCCAAAAATTTTACAGTAAGCTGCCTAGCATTATAGTGCACATGCTTCAAAATTCCAAAAATGCAACATTTAGTCAATTGATGGGGAAAAATGACAATATGAGATAGAAAACTTTACCAACTCATCCTACATAAACATGCATACTATTATCACACTTAGGATCAAGTCTATACCAAGGACTACAATCCATATAAAGCAATCACGAAGGTCTCAACATATAACAAATGCAACATTGGACACTTTTAAGCACATATTCTTAGGGTGGCATGCTTTCATAGGTAGTCACTAAGCATTTCAAGTTCAAATCATAATATTAGACTACTATCATGTAAAACCATATAGCAACTCCTCATTCCGAAAGGGACTCATTTTAGCAATAATAACTTCTACACATGCTTTAATTATATCATCACATACATTCTCAATATAACATGCTATTTCACATAAATTTCATATATATCCCTAATTGGTATCACATCATCAAAACATGCAAAAATTAACCTTCACACATACTCATCCAACCATAAAACCAAGATAAGAATTTAAACTCACCTTTTCTCCCTCAAAAATAGAAAACAATCTCATCCAAGCAATCACATCTAAAAGACCACCAGACTAGAAAACATAATAGAGAGATCTTATAGAGTTAAGTTCTATAGCACGATATGAAAATGATAAAGAAGGGAAAATCTATCGTCCTATAGCCTCTCGTACAATTTGTTGTGTTGCGACTCACCACCAATGATACAAGACTCTACTAGACGTGGCAATATGAGACTTCTTGGACTCTAAACCACTTTTAAAACTCCATGCTCTGATACCACGTTTGTCACATTCGGGGAGCACCTTCTAGAAGTAACATGGCCTACTTGACCTCTTGGAGGTCTTATACAAGCCCATAGTTATCATTCATCGCATTATCATGGTAAATTTAGCGGAAAATTTAAAACTTTCTTGGCACATCACATGCTAGAACATTACTTCATATATATATAGAAAATATCATATTACATACTTAGACTCTTAAGTCTCTTTGCCATCTTAGACTCAACAACATTAGAGTACATTAGGGTCACGGCCCTTAAAACGTAATACATAAGTATACAATTTATAAAAATGTACAGTAAACATAAGTAGGAGATCCTTGAACTTAAGGATTCATTTCATTGAGCTTAGGAATCATATATCAAGCTCCTCACCATTTAATACATCCTTTAAGCATCATAACCTACACTTTGCGTAAAAAGTAGAGAAGAATGGGATTATTACAAGAATGCACTAAGTATGGCAACCATGCAAAAACATGCATTTAAAATGGACATTTTCTTGAAATCATACTTCATGACTTTTTGAGTAAATATTCATAAAAAACCTTTATACAATAGCATTTATACCATTCACATATTTCATATAGACATATTCAAAGGCCAAACATCATATAAGATCACATATAGAATTTAAGGCATTTTGAAGTCACATTACAGTGAACTATTTCTTCTTTACAGTGGCATTCTTTTCTTTTATTCATTAACCTGCCAAGTAACCCTCTAGGTATAATTGGTGCAATGCATCACCTTAAGGCCAAAAAGAAAGCATACATACAACCTATAGAAGTCATCACATATCCTCATATAAGCATAATATATCAAAGACATATTTAAGTCAAGACTTCATTGGCTTTACATATGTTACCTGCATTTACACCTATATTTACTTCTTTTCATATACATCATTATAAGACCTTGTTCATGACCCTAATCTTAGCCTACTAGTGCAATGTACATGTGAGGCCCGATAACCTCACACATATTTTGTAAACTCATCATGAGACCACAAACCTTATCATTAAATTCCTACATCAACATATTAAGTTACAGACAACTTCATCCATGTCAACAATCTTCATCATATAGTCATTAAGACTCACATAGTGCATATAAGAATAAGACCACATCACATAGACTCATACCATGCACATCTTTATGACAAATAGACAAATACTACCATGTCATGCATATTGACATAATCATAATCATACACCTTAGAACACCTTCCTAGAAATCCTTAAGGTGCCACTTGTGCAATGTCTAGGTGGGTTCATTACTTCCACCTATCCTAATTAACCTCCCTTAAGTCATCCTAGTTAAGGTTTTAGTCATTTACTTCCATTGTCCATTTTATTTTAGGGAAACTATAGCCTTAACCGACACTAAGACCATGGGTGCTAAACATGGAATTTGGTGTAGTAGATTCTTACACCAATGGAAGGTGTTCTTACCTAGCCAAGGTAGAACATTAACACATTCTAGCATTTTAGTTGATATCACATTGCTAGATCCTCTGTGGCAAGCATAGTTTATGGAACTTGGGGTCATTATGAAAACATCTCTCTACACCCTTTTGGGTCATGAGGCTATCCACCCCATGAGGACTATTGTGAACCCTACCTTCCCTCCTTGAGAAGGTGTCACCCCCTCATCTACAAGTTCACTCGGTGCTAAGCTAAGTTCCCATTTGTTAAAAATTTTTATTAACATTACTTTATAAAATATAGGCTTAGGAGAGTCATCTCCTCATATGCTTAGTTCATAGGTCATGGATGAGAGTTCATCAACCCAAATCATGTGAGAAATCCTTTCACAGGGACATAGCATATGTATTAGCACTATATAGTTAAGGATACACTTGAGCACACCTTTCAATGCTCATATATTGACTAGATCATCATTAATGTGTGTGCGTATACATATATGTGATCAAACCTTTCACATAACATATTAAGGTCACACATGTTCATATATTGATATTCATATACATAGAAACCAAAACTAGAAACTATCCCATCAAGGCACATGTGTGCAATGCATAGGCAAGGTCCCATACCCTTGCCCATACTAGTACACCTGTCAAGTCATCCTAGTTAAGGAAACACATATCATACTTTCATAGACATCATCTTTACATATATAGTACTAGAAACTAGCGAATATGAGAGCTACCTTACATTAGACACCATGACCTATACTACTTGTAATCATGCATAATGTGTGAGTGTGTGTGTGTATTGGTCAACATAATCACTTAATGGCTATTCATAACATCTTGAGGCAGCCACCCTCTTAAGACCATATTACACTTTCAAGCATAGACCACACAACACCATTTAGCATAGGAGGCAAGACAATCTTCACATTATATTCAAGACTCCTAACCTTAGCTATTCACACATTCACATAGGGGTACATGGGTAGGAGTCATCAATACTTAATACTTCATTAATGACAGCAGTACACATGATCTTAACATAACATTCACATGCTCATGATAATAGTAACATAACCTAGATTCACGACTATAGTAAAAGACCAGGGACAAGTTACACATAAGGTGATCATCATAACCACTCATTCATATATACATAAATTTTCCTTCAAGGCCATGGTCAACACATATATAATGACAATAAAGTAAACACCGTCAAAATAAGTGGACCATACCACAGAATGTGATACATTGCTTCATCAACATTACTATAAAGAAGTAGAGAAGTAGAAGAGTAGAGCAATTCTTACCAATCCTTTAGCCTTTGGTCATCATTGATCATTACTACTCTTTCATCATTAATTCAATTATAGGGAAGTAGCTAAAACATAATACTCATATATGAAGTCATGCATAAGCTACTACAAGTCCATGCTACAAACTAGTTCAACACATCATTAACATGCTAGAATGTAGAAGGAAATAGACCATTAACCAATTTCACTTACATGGATTATAGGTCATATTTCATCAATAACATTAATCCAGGGCAGTGTATAATCATAAACTTAACATAACTAAATTATGCTTAAAGCCCTACAAGATCAAGATACCAACATAGGCACTAAACTATCCATTCATGATAGAGTAGAGGAAATAGGCAATAATACTGATTCCCTATAGCCTTGATAATCAATCATATTTTAACAATAATATACATGTTAGGAAGTAGCTAAATATATCATTAATCAAAAGGAATCAAGCTTCGTCTAACCTAAAATCGTGATCACATCACATACATAGTATTATCAATCGATAGGATAGAAGAAATTAGAACAATTCATGCCAATCCTTCATTACTTGATCATACGAGATTCCTATTCATGATTCAATTATTATATTAACCCAAAACAGTAGCTACAATTATCTTCACTTAATTGAATTCAACATTCCATTAAAGAGGCAATGTTACAGTGCACTCCTAGAATTCTAAACTAGGCATGTTCAATTCTTTATACAATGATCCACATGGATCCTTCATCATCAATTAATCATTAATTCATGTAAGTAACAGTAGATATAGACAATTCAACGTAAGAGAATCACAATTCAACAATTAACATGTCATGATCACATTGTCCATGCAAGGGCTAAATCGATTTTGGGAAGGGACATGGGTTCATAATGCAATTGGATTAAATTTCACGTTAAAACCATCACATTAATATCAATTCATCATGATTAAGCCATTAAAAATGTTTTTAGAAGGAACCCATGGCTAGATTGAAGAAGAAGAAGTTTGATCATGAAACTTTCTTTGAAAACATTGAGATTAACTCACCAAGTGAAAGGTTACTTAGATATGAAGGATCACCATATCATTATATTCATGAAAACCTTTAAAACTTGATGAAGGAAGCATGGGAATCCAAGATCCAAGCTGTTCTTGAGCTTCACCAATAATGGAGATTTCTAGGGAGAAGATTTTTGGAGGGAAAGTCTATTTTGTGTGTATGGGATTGGGAATGGGTTTATCACGTTTTATATCACTTATATACACCCAAAAATCACTAAATAAACCTACTAGGGTCATTTTAGGACGTGGGGTGAATTTCCCATTCACCCCTTTAGTGAACAGTGCGCAGGCAGTGATGTACCAGCCTGCATCGATGGACCCAATGACGGAGCGTTGGTCCATCGACGTGCCGTTCTGTGCCCTCCGTCGATTGGGTCTGAGGCTATCATGTGTACAAGACTTCCCCAAGCTAAGTGCCAATCGACTCCTCCCAATCGACGGGGCGTAAGTACACCAATGAGGCGTGGTTTTGGCTTGTCGATTGACATTGCCAAGGCAATGTCTCGGCAGCCCTTGGCTCCTTCTTGTGGGCCCTTTTGCGGGGCCCTTGAGAAGTCGCACCCGGATGTTTCCAACGTAAATATGCACATTGAAAATTCAAGGACATTCCACGCAAGTTTCACTCAAAATGCACACATAAAACACGTCCAAACATGCTAGGCCTCATCAAGACATTCTTGAACGTCTCAAGGGCTAACTTTCGAACGTCTTAGACGTTCTTGAACGTTTGAACTCCAAACTTCATGAAACTCTATATAATTTCTTTAATCATCGTTAAAATAATTTTATTACTTCATAATCTCATGACACATTCAAAAACACATAAAAGCATCTAAGGCCCCTTTGGCGACTAGTCGTCGAAAGTCTTGGTCGTCTCTTGATGTTTGACATCCAAATCACCTCAACTTTACACACTGCCTAAATACTATATTATAAGTCATTTTGGTACCTTATAACCTTAAGAGAAAAATTTTAGGATCTAGAAACCCTAACTCATTTTGGGGGTCTTGCAACGTTGGTGGAAGAAGTGAAGATGACGCTCCCACGTTGCTAGGCCCTACTCCCGTATTTTCCAAATATTACATTATTTTTTCCATTGAGTCCACGTTTCAGGAGTGACCACTTTGGTTCCTATATGAGAATGTTTTGTCCAGTTACTCGTTCCAATATCCTCAAAATCATGTTCACTTTCTAGACTCATGCTATTGCGGTCTTCTCGAAGCCACACCTTATATTCTGGAATTTCTCTTTCTGGTCCATTTCCTATATCTATCGTGAGGATATTATTCCATTCATGAATAATCTCTTTTGCTTTAGGGACTTCAAAGTTTGGTCCGAAGGAAATTTCAGAAATCCTCATGTTTGCTCGAAGAGGGATTACTTGTGCCTGACCAAACTGTTGAAGCACATGCACCGGAGCATATGGCTGTAGATCTTTCAACCCAATAAGCTCGATATAGTAAAACCTCATACATATTATATAGGCAGGGGAACGTGAGAGTAAAGGATATTGCCACAGAAATTGGTTACTGGTGCGGGAGGCTAGATATTCATACCAGTCATCAATACCAATCAGAGACACAAACCTTCTCATCCTGTCGTAAAAAACTATCAACATGATTTGCGTTACTAAAGCATATGTCATCCATATTTTTACGCTGGTGAAAATGTTCTATTGCCCACATTTGTAAAAGAAGATTGCAACCTTCAAAGAAGTTTGATTCCCCTCTCTTACATTTCCCAAGAGCTCAAAATATTTCTGTTAAAATCATGGGAACCAGAGTGAGTTCTTTGTCATTAACACTTTAAAAAAGTACTCGAGCCACAGTACATATGCAAGTGCTAATATGACCACTTTCTCGTGGAAACACTTAAGTCCCTAGTAAAGCCACGGCAAATGTAATAGGACGTCTAGCTTGCCAATGAACATAAGTGCAAGAGAATTTTTTCCTGAACACTTT
Source organism: Solanum pennellii (assembly GCF_001406875.1). Lineage (NCBI taxonomy): Eukaryota > Viridiplantae > Streptophyta > Magnoliopsida > Solanales > Solanaceae > Solanum > Solanum pennellii. The sequence goes on along the minus strand of NC_028648.1, from coordinate 72,983,943 downwards.
GTAAATATTTGAGCGTCCATACCTTTCATATAAGTAATCCAAATAAACCCAATATGTTTGAAGCACCAAAGTTTCTTTCATTTTTTAATCCTAAGTAGTGAAGAAATTTCTTCTCTGATTGACTGTGTGAAATAATTTGACCTTTTCCTCGATACTTCAAACCGGTGAAATAATAGATTTACTCCAATGTAGGTGTTATTTCAAAGTCTTTGAACACAACACAATCTGGATCCTGAAACTAAATTAATTCTCTAATTACGTGTTTGTTTGTTTGGCTTTAAATAGCATTGGGAGGCACCCCTACCTTCTTGCAATACCTAATTTTTCACTTGTATTCAAATTTTCCCACCATGCCCTTAATTTGCGTGGGAAACTCTCGACCATCCTAATTTTAGGCCATTGGGAGACTGAATTCATCCTACAAATCAAAATAAAATAAACACAAATTTCCAAACTCACTATGTCAAAGTTAGGCGTCGATACCCACGATCGATCCACCTAAGGTATATGCATGCATGACTTAAATTGAGGGGTAGTTCAGCTCTATCTTATGTTTTCTATGATTTAGCTTACTAGACACAAGGTTACCAAGTTGACAAAATCGAGTGAGGAGGCTACCCAGTCACACGAAAAAAGATCCGGACACCCAACGCATATGCCAACTCTCCTAACTTTGGAATTTTAAAAGAAATTTGAGGGTGTGCAAAACACACCTTGTGTGTACGTGTGATTGTGTGAGATTTCCAGTTTGGAGGAAGTATGAAAGAAATGACAGTTTATAAAGCAGTAAAAAATACATAATTTATATAAAACATAACAAATAAACATTTTAGATAAACCATAATAAATAAGCAGTTTATATATCACATAAGCATGAAAATTAAGCATTAGACATGTAAAATAAAGCAAGCAAGTAAGCATATGCTAAAAACCTTAATAATTAACCTAAGTCTGTTATGGTTAGAACCTATTAAATCCCTACCAGAGTCGTCATTTATGTTATGCCGTAATTTTACTATATTTAGAAAAATCACTTTTGAAATGTTCTACGTATAAAAACAATTTCAAAAATACTTAGAAAAGAAATCGTCACTTAATTTTTTGAAGAACTTAAGAAAACTTAATTGAAAAAGATTTTAACAGATAAACCTTGGAAAATTAGAGAAAATGGGTAGGAGGTTATTTTTTTCTACTTTAAGAAGGTTTTAGCACATAAAGTAGCCGCTAACACGCGATTATCAATCGACTTAGGTTAAATATATTTTGACTATTTTTTTAGAAAATGATTAATTTGAGAAAATAATTATACAAAGAACAATTTTTAATTTCTAAGAAAAGAGGATATTAATTGAAATATTTGAATTAAATTGTAGATTTTTTTACGAAATTAGGTTGATTAAGGTTTATTTAATTATTTTTTTTAAAATAATAATTTGAACCAATTTTAGTTAATTAAAGTAGGAAAACCATGTAAATTAATTATGAAAAAATATTGACTCTAAATATTTTCAAATAAAATACACGACTGATAAAAGATTTTACTAACATAAAGAATATAGTTCATCTTTTTGGGGAATAATAATTTTAAAGTTAGAGTTAATAAACAAAACAATAAATAATCACAATTAAGAGCAAGGGGGAGAAGTCGAATTTGGGCCCCCTTGTCGGATATCAGTGTATATCGAATGTATATAGCCTATTTTTCTGCTTTTGGAGACTTGTTTCAGTTTCCAATTTCTCTAGAAATCGAGAAGACTGATTAAGAGAAATTCAACTCAATGAAATGCAAGTATGGGATCCGAAATGGACTTGGATGGAGTTTTCACATGCAAATAAAGAGTAATAAGATTAGAATTATTATAATCAATAATTAAATGAGATACCAATGAACTATAAATTAATGCTAAAATCTAAGACACAAAATAAAAATGATGTCATTAAACAAATAAGCAAACTAATTAAGGAAATTTACTAAATTTTATGGTAAGCGAATATACAAAACACTTTCTTAAATAAAAGAATCTATGTGGGGCAAGTTGGATCATTATAGGAAAATAGTTATTTCTTGTCAATCAACATGTCAACACATGATGAAAGTAAAGTCATGTGAATGCCGATACATGATGAAAATAAAGTCAATATAAAGGAAAGAGTGGGGCATGCACTTTGAATAAGAACTTCTTTAACAGTCTAGCAAAAAAAAGTTAACCAAGTCTGCTCAACTAGATAGTGAAACACATATACACAAAGAGAAGCTCGTATTTGAAATGACAATACATGGCCATGGATGTTAAACCAAAGATCAAGATAAATACATAGTTGTGGGTTCTCGAAAATATGATAAGAAGAATTTTAAACAATTACTCATGCTTAAATGGTAAGGAAATCACATCTTTGCAATAAGGGATGTAACTCGTTTAGACATTCATACTAAAAATCAACAAAGGGAAAAAATAGAACTAGAACTCAACATGACGAACAAAGAGCTCAATGTTAAATAATCAACATCATAAGCCTTGATATGTTGAAAACAACATGTTCAAATATAAAACACGGGAAGAACATTTGTAGAAGAGGATTCGTTACCTTGTTCGGGGTAGCGTCTATGAAAAACGAGCTGAGCGAATTCAACTTCGGCCAACAAATAGGTGAGCAAAATAACTTGAAAGAAAATTGAAAATTTGAAGCTCAAACCTTCGTGGGTTTGATTTCACATAACACTATGCTCCAACCTTCAAATTCCTATTCCATCTCTGTCTTTCTTTTTTTATTTTTCGTCCCTCTAAATGGTACCAATACCACGTATTTATAGCAAAATAAATGCTTGAATTCAAAATGGTCGTTATTAGCGGTAGATGAGAGATTGATAGGAAATTATGGAGGAGATAATGAGTAAAAGAAGAACATGCCCCAAAAATTCAGATTCGATGTGATATCTTTCAATTTGGATTAGATATGGGCAAGATATTATTTAAGCCAAAGTCAAAAAATCTAACCCGAAGTCTATAATCTTTGAAAATTTAGAGAGGGGCTGACAAAAGTAAAACTGCTTAGGTGAAGAAATTAGGTTTTTTGCTTGACCTTTGCGTCATTGGGAAGAAAAGTGAGAGGCGAGTGTCTTTGTTTAGAGGGTGAATTTAGAAAAAGAAAAGAGTGAGGAGAGTGTGTGTTATTGTATATATATATATGAAGATGTGCAAGAAAAAGAATGACCATTATATTTAAAATTTGACCACTTTAATTTCTATTCTAATCAAATTAAATGTAGATATATCCAAATTGAGTCAAATAACTTTCGGTCAAAATTAAAATAAGACGAATAATCATCGATTAATTATTTGATCTTCTTAATTCAAAGAAGAAAAAATAATTATCAAGACTGATTCATCACTTAAAATATAGAACTAATTATACAAAATAATAAAATTCACTAATTCAAAGAAATATATGTGTAATTATGCTAAACACTATTTTAGGCTATGTAGTAAATATTCTTATAAAATATGAAAATTGTAAAAACCAATATGCAAAATTATATAGTAAATTTTGATAAATACTAACCAGAATTAATTAGAAAAAAAAATTTACAAAAATATTAAGATTTTCCAAAGGCGATTATTTCAATTTGTTTGAAATTTGAAGAAGCTCAATAGTTAACTCGAATTGCATAGGGTCAAAATTGGGTGTCAACACACAAGGAGCAAAAAAAGTTACCCCGCTACGCGGGGCCTCCACGAGGTCCACTGCCTCAACTCGAATTGCAAAAATAAATGTGAAATTGCTCTCGCGGTGCGCGGACACTTCCTAGATTCATCCGCATCATTTTTAAGTCAATTTAACTTCACAAAAAGACCCATATAAGTGAGGGGTCTTTTAGGTATTTTAGGGAACGAGTTTATAATGGTTTTAGGTCTATTTTAAACCACTTTCATGCACTCTAAATTAAAATTAACAAAATCAGAATTAACAAATCCCTCTCATCTCTCTCAAAACTCTCTCTCTCTATTCAACCACAACTGAAGAACAAGAAAAGCTTGAGGAAAAAGACGAAGACTCCAAGGTCTTTATTCAAAATTTTTGGAATAATCATCAATAAGGAATGGGTTCTTCACTCTTGGGATTCCTTTCCCCAAGAGGTCCTTTCCAAGATGATTTCCAACAATTCAATTTCTTGGGTTTTTACTCTACAAACGGGTTTTCTTCCTAAGTCAAGATTTATGACTAATGATGAAAAACAATGATTCTCAATGGCTAATTAAGTATGTATTTGTTGGTAATTGATATGTAATGTTGGGTTTTCGCGTGAACCATGTTCTATCCCTAAATAATAGATTTGATAACGTTATTTGTCATGTAAATGTTGGGATTGGAACTATAGCTTCAATGAACTCCTAAATAATGACTAGAGTGGTTGGGATTGGTTATCTTATTGTGTATTTCACTATATTATTTGATGATTGTTTTGAATTGAGTGTAAGTTCTTGATGAAGATTCTAGGAAGCAATAGGTAAGTCTTCTAAAGTCATGATTGTTCTGTTATGTTAGTGTTGGCCTATAAATGATGTCGTTACGCAATTGAAGTATGTATGATGTTGCTATGCCTACACGTTGGTCTATGAATATGTTAAATGTGGGATCATGGTAAGGTTATGATAATGCAAGTTGTTGATGTCGTCCTGTATGCCTTAATTATGATATGTTAATCTCACAAATAACCTAAAGATCTTATGATCATGTTTATACGAGGAGTTAATGTCCTATGGCCTATTATAAGTTCTATGATAAATGATAACTCAAAGGTTATTCAAAAAAGGACTTTAGCTTAGCACAAAGTGAACTACATATGAGAGGTGTCCCTTCCCTAGTTGGAAGGTAGGTTCACAATGAATCTCATCAGATAATGTAATGTGGAACTATGGTCTGTATTATTCTCTTAATACTTGAACTATGTTGCCACCATAGGAGAACTAGATAGTGGATTCACCTATAATGTTATGTTCATGTTTTGGTTCTACCTTGGCAAGTAGACCACTTTATTTCGGTGTGAGGTTTCATGGCAACGGATTCCATGTTTAGCTCACATGGTCTAATTTCGATTAAGGTGATTGTTCCCTCAAGTAAAATTAAAGACAAGTAAATGGACATTGACTAGGGTGACTTGAGGAGTCTACTTAGTATAGGTAGGGGTATAGGACTCCACCTAGACATTGCACAAGTTGACTCTAAGGGAAGTCTTAGGTATTGTTCTTATGTAATATGATAACATGAAATGTATAATGCTCATGATGTATGATGTTACTCTTATATGTTGGCTATGTTGATGAACATGTTGTTGATCTATATTGTTATATGTGATGATGACTACCGATGATGTAAGTTGTATGAAGCAAAGCATTACTTGTGGTCTCCTATCTTGTTTAATTGATTATATGGTGTTATGGGGCTTCACATGATCATTGCACTTGTAGGCTTGGGATGGGATTATTGGTAAGTGTTTTGTATTTTATGTTGATATGAACTATTGAACATGAAAATGTTAATATGACTTTATGGTGATATGTCTTTGGTTATGATCATGCTTTATGTTGTTGTGATCCTTATATTGTATATGCTCTCATGTATGTGCATTAAAGGCTTTCAAATGACTTAGCATTCTTTCAAAAGAAATGGTCCTTTTTCACTCATGTTCTTAAATGTTTATGTGCATATAATCATACGTAGTACATGTGGCGTACTA
>NC_028648.1:72962593-72972593 GCF_001406875.1 Solanum pennellii | reverse complement strand
TTTATTGTAGACTTAATTTTTTATTAATTAATTATTTTCCTGAAATTATGTGGAGTCTCCTTAATATTTTTCTTAAAATTCTTGTAAATTTAATTTAATTGAATCAATTGATTATTTTTTGGTTTATCACGATGCTTACCTTATTAGAATAAAGAGGGATGTAAACAATCCCCCTACTGCAGGATCTTAATAACTTTTCTAAGATCATTTCGTTATCCATGCTTGATATTTCCACGGTGATGTGATAAGTCTCTTGTAGTCACACACCGATTGGAGTTATATTTTTATTCAGGCTCAAAGATTAGTGGCTAGTAGTTGTATATCTTTACTTGTCCTATGTACGGAATATGAGTAAGGAGGTTCCTTTAGTTGAGTAGTTCCTATTGTATGTGAGTTTATGGGTGTGTCTCCTACCAACCTACATGGCCTACCCTAGAGTTTGATATTGATTTCCCTATTGTCCTTGAGTACCGTACTAATCCTAATTATGTTCTGCCTTATCATATGCCCATGTACAGCTCAAGAATCTTAGTGTTTAACTTTAGGATCTCTTGGGTAAGGGTTTAATTTGGCCTAGTGTATCACCTAGGGGTTCCCCTGTCCTATCCTAATGATAGACCTAGATAACAGGTAAGATCTAATACATAGTTCCTTGATGTGAATAAAGACGAATTTATGTGGATGTGTATAACTATAGAATGAATAAAGTGAAAGTGAATAAATTGTTACCGCATAACTCGTACTGATACCTCTTTGACCAAATTTAGGGTGGCGAGGTGTATTTCAATATTGACTTGAGATTTGGTTGTCATTAGCTGAGGATTATGGCAATAGACATCCTTAGGACCATATTTAGGACTCGTTATGTTCACTTATGAGTTCCTTGTAATGTCTTTAGGCTTGACTAATGCCCCTACCACCTTTATATACTTGATGACACATGTGTTCAGGCATTATCTTGATTCACTACTATAGTGTTCATCGATGATATGATAAACTCGTGGAGCAATAGATAGGATAAGCAACATTTGAGGATTGTGCTCCAAACTTTGAGAGATCATTGACTTTATGTCGAATTCCCAAAGTGTGAGTGTTGCCTTGAGTTTGTAGCATTCTTGTGGCACATAGTGTCCAAGAATGGAATCATGGATGATCCTGTACAGATTGGGGATATTTGTGATTGATCTAGTCGCACTTCTAATATTAAGATTTGGAGCTTCTTCGGATTAGCGGGGCTACTACAGATGGTTTGTGGGAGGCTTCTCTACCATTGAAACACCTTTGACCCGGTTGAATCTTCTTTATGTGTTATTTGAATTATTTGATGAGTGTGAGGTTGGATTTTGGAAGCTCAATGAGTTTTTTGTCACTGATCCCATACAGACTCTTCTAGTTAAGTGTGAGGGCTTCACACTGTATTCTGACGCATCTTGTGTTGGTTTAGGTTATGTATGGATGCAATACGTTTCAAAAGATCATGCATAAACTCACACAACGCGTTAACAATGTTCAAAGCCATCATCAATCACCAAATCTAGAATTTAAGCATTATATAGGTATTTCATCTTAATTTAATGTAATTCTATAAATTCATATATTAAATCATAAAAACTCTTCTTTCATAATCAACAACCCAACCTATGAGATCACAATTTGGATAAATATGAGGATTTGAATAGGTTTATAAGGGAAGCATCATAAAAGAATTTTACATTATCAATTCATTCATATTAAACATAATTAAACCATTAAAATCAATAAATCTAAGGGCCCGTGGTGAATGAAGAAAACCTAGCTAATTGGGGTAACTCTACCATTTGAAATTGAAGATTTTAAGAGGGCTCCTTTGGTGGAAGCTACCCATGGATGAAAACTACCATACCTCAATCAACAGGCACTATGAATTTGATGTAAATGTCCTTGCTTCTTGAACCCTAACTTTCACTTTCTTTTTCTTCTATGAGTTTTCTAGAGAGAATTTTTGGAGAGGAGGAAGTTTTAAGAATTGATTTGAGTTTTAGAAATAATGAGTTGGATGAATTATTTTAGGGGTTTAAATCCTTATGTAGGTGATCTAAATTAGTCTAAAATGACACGACTTAATGTTAATTAAAATTGAAAAACCCCCAATATGCCCTTAAACTTAACCCCCAAAAAAGTTCCCAGGTCACCATCCACGAGACCACGTTGATGGTCGTGGATGGAACCATGGACCGTCTTGGTCAAATGTGGTTCGGTGATTGATACTTTTGTGCCATCCACGGGGCATGGGTCCTATCGTGGCTTAATGCTTTTGGGCATTTTCTAGAGTCCTTCTCAAGGGCCCATGGTTGGTCCTTAAGGGGTCGTACCTTATTTTCTAACACGAAACCCTCTATTTTTAAGTACGGGGAGTTACTCTAACCCTCACTTTAAGCTGTAGTTTAGCCTACTAATTTGCAGAGTGTTACAGGATTAGGCTGGGAAAGTGTTTCCTTCTCATGAATCTGCTCATCCTCCCCTCATCATCCTCTCTCGCTACCTCGTCAGCCGGTGGAGGGTTGTCACGACCCAAAGTACACCCTAGAAGATAGGGCATCCTTCAAGTAGCCACATGTTGTACTTGACCTCTCAGAGGTCTTGCACAAGCCCTTAGACATCATTCATTGCATATATGTATATGAAATGTAGTGCAGAATTAAAACTTTTCACAACATTAGAACCATAGTTCAAAATCTCTTTCATAGAAAACATTGGAAAGGCTAAGTCTCTTTGTAGACATATTAGACACACAAAAATCTTGGGTCACAACCCATACGTCAACAAAATAGAAAATATCAAAGTCTAATACAATGTCTTTTAAAAAGAAAGCTAAACATAGTTATGTCCTCGAATCAATTAAGGACATACCCAAACTTGCTTGAAAGGATTCTAATTCCAAGCTTGCTTCCAATAACCTTTTCACTTGCCACCTACACCTTTAAAGATAAGACAATATATGGAATTACTACAATTAATGCACTAAATATGGTGGTATGCAATAAAACCATGCTAAAAGGACATTTGCTTCAAAGTATGCTTTCATGCTCTTTTGATATAAATCTTACAACGTAAGTATAAGAAACCACTTTCAAGACAACATACACACATATAAATCATATTCCAATCAATCCACAATATAGCATTAACATCACTTCAAACCATATAAGCATATAACCCTCCTACCAAAGGTTATCCTAAGAATTACTTAAGTAAGACAAGAAGAGACCGCCCATACACCCTATTCAAGCACACCTAAATAATCTTTAAGACTACCTAAGATAAGATAATTCCCCTTTCATCATTAAACCCCTACATAAAGTTACTCTAAGACTCACCTAAGTAAGACATGAAGAGACCGACCATTCATCTTCTTCAAGCCTACCTAAGCAATCCTTAAAGCTACTCTAGATAAAAACCTTTTCATTTACATATCTTAACTTAATTCCTTTTAATTCATCAAGCCAATCAAGATACAATTAAGCATTTATAAGACTTCACGTATGGTCTTGGAATACCCAGGGAACCCTCACCCTAACACCTTCAAAGCCTACTCATGTGATGTCTAGATAGCATCCCATTCCACTACCTACACGTTGTAGAACTTATCCAACACTAGAATGCATCCCACATGATGAGAATAAGCAATAACCGACATAAACCATACTATCTAGGCATGGAATCCGTAGTCTACCCTACTCCGATGGAGGGTGTTCTACTTGCCAAGGGTAGAACTAGGACACATCCCATGTAGGCACATGGTTAAGGAATATCAAGGGCTTTTTTGTACTCTAGTCTCATTGTCAAGTAGAGACACTACCAAAAGCATATTCTCTCAGTGCTAGCCATGTTCTCATAGAGTACTTTCATTCACATGGAGGTAATTGAGAAGGTACCATTTCTTAGTTCTACCAATTCATAATTCCGCTACCAAGAACGGGTCCACTAGGGCTTCCACTCAAGTAACTCTTATGACTTTCTTAGAGATGTTTCATGCCGTTCCAGCCAACCTATACCTAAGTTCATCATTCACACAAGAAGGATACCATTACGGCTTTCAACTTCATGGATATCATAACCTTCTTTCTATATTAAAGGTTCCAAGTTATTGACCTTCTTTACATATTCAAGGTCCTATATTAGTCATCCCTAGAAGGACACCATCTTAGGTCTATCGATCCTAGACTTTCATTCATACACATACATGACAAAGGTGCTTAAGCCTACTAAGTCAATATGTTTATTTTCACATACTTCCATGTACCAAGTAGAGGGACATAGGTCTACCAATCAAGACACACATTATCATCATATCACATATTCAATGACGTTCAAGTATCATGTAGAAACAACTAATTCTACCTATCAAAAGACATATTTAGAGACATCACCTAGTTTATCCTAGTCACATATAACCAATTAGAGGTAATCATGCTTTCACTCCACACGTACACATAAGCCATGTAATCATTCATATTGATCACCTATACAAGCTACAACATGATAACATTACAATTCATAGAATAATTCCAACAAGGCATGTTCTTCACAATTATAACACATAAGCACCGCCACCATAAGTGGACCATACCAATCAATACAATTAGAGAGCAATTCTACACAATATAAAAGAGATTAGGTCAACTTACCACCTTTCCATCATCAACATCACATTCCTTAGCCTTTTTAATCAATTCACTTCACAAAAGGCTCTTACCCATAGCCACATACACAATTCCAAACCAATAATCAAACCATACCAATGATCCAACAGATGCAATAGCTCAATCGAATCTACAAGAGTTCATCAATATTAAGTCCTGATCAAATCACCCATGTTAGAGCCAAAAATAGGAATTCATGTAATGCATGGGTTCATAAGAATTTTAATCTAAAAACATTCATTTCATGTAAGAACCCATGGCTAGAATTCAAAATAGAAGATTTCATGTTTTTGAACATTTTTTAAAACCATTTGAATTAGACTCCTTGAATGGAAGATAATCCAAGGATGAAACACCATACCTTATGTGAAGAAAATCACACGAAATTGATGGAGAAAAACTTGAAAAAATATTTCTTCTTCTTTGGAGCTTCAAAGCTTCATTTATAGAGGTTTCAGAGAGAAGGAATGGAGAGGTTTTCTTTTGAGTTGAGGGTTTAGCTTCATTGATGACTTTTGGGGGTTTAAAAAGACTCAATAACCGTCAATAACTACTCCCCGAAATAACCAAAAGACCCCTGCACTTAATGGACATTTTAATCATTTCAAATTTGACTTAAAACGATGCGATTAAATCTGGGACATGGCTGTGCGTCACGGAGGTATTTCTAATTGTTGGCTCTGGAAAATTTTGAGATAGAATGGTTTGTGTTGGCCCCGCGTCGCAGGGTAAACTTTTTGCCCTTTAAGTGTAGATGGCGCGACGTGTCTTGGACCTCAAATCTTGGCTGCCTCGACAGCTTCATTGGCCCATGTTTGGATCCTCCTCAAGGAACTTTTGCTGGTCCTTGAGGCTTCGTTATCAGATTTTTAGACCCTTTACATGTCATTCTATGTGTAGGAATCATCGATACTCAATTTCACCCTCAAACTATTCCCTAAAACTCCACTACAAAACACTACGACACACTACTTCAACTTAGACTAGTTTCTGGATGTCTTGGACGTTTCACTTCCAAACTCATCAAACTGACTTCTAATACTTATATTCATCATTTTAAGACCTCATTAACTCACACCACATGTTAGGTTATAGTTTAACCTAGCTTATTTTTAGGGTGTTACGGGGGTCACTGCATATCCCTAATTGGACCAGGTTCTTGTCATCTTCCTCTAGTAGGCCTTCTCCCGCAATCTCTACCACGACCTCTCGCTACTGATCCCCCTCGAGGTGCATCCCCAATGGTTGTCTCAGGATTGCCCTGTCTTCCGGGTGTTGATGTTGCCACAATTGTTGCTCTAGTTCTTACCATTTGTGAAATATAGTGAAAAAGGTCAGATACCAATTTGTATCACCTAGATACCAATTGGATTCAAGTAATAGAACGAACGAAGGAAAGAAATGAGTTTACCTAAAGTCCTATAGCCTCTCGAAGAAAAGTAAAGGTGTCCCTGTACCGTTTCACAAGACTCTAGTAGACTTGTCCTTGTGTGATGAGATCACCAAACCTAAAGCTCTAATACCAAGTTTGACACGATTCAAAACTAGTCATGAGTAACACCACACTTAACCTCCTAAATGAGCAACCAACGAACTCAAACTCAACATTGATCAATTATTCAACTTACGGAAACAACCAAATTTTGGAAGCTCAAAACTTATTAGAGCTCCAATAAAAGAAATTTCTAGAGTCTATTATATTTTTTCCCCCCAAAACATAAAAGTTATCATAAGGACATCTATTCTAGAAATACCAAGTCTGAGGGTATTAAATGCACAAAAATAAATAAGTAGGATAGTCTATGTCCAAAATTTAACGACATCATGCCATGACCGAGGGAATCCAGCACGAGCTAGAAGAAGTAGCTCACCCTGAAATCTGATGAGCTGGAGACTGGCTAGAGCTGAGAGAGAGTCGAAGTCGATGGCACTTATAGCACTCCACAAAAGAAAATGAAGAAAACACAAGTAGGGATCAGTAAAGGGTAACATGTATTGAGTAAGTATCATTGGTCAACTCAAAATAGAACAAACCATAACCTACCTCCACTGAAGAATCGAAGTCAAGCAAACTACTTTTTCAATATTTTTCATTTCCTCAATGCCTCTGAACCTTTCCGATCTAGCAAGTATATATGCATAATTCGTAAGTTAACAAGTCTGTACACACTCATATTATTATATGTCTAGCCTAGACCCAAAAACTCACCTAATTTTATAATTAATTTTCTAAAGTTCAAACTTCAGGGGTAAATCTTAATTCCTCCAATTAACATAACTTTAATGGAATTTAAATTCGATACACCTAATATTTAATTATCTATACTAATATATCAAAATATAATTTATAATATAATAATATAATTATAAAACTTAAAGCCGAAGCCATTGGTTACAAACTAGTGGCAACCAGAACCGACCAAATTTATCTCCAACAAGAAATGCACCTTAATAATAATATTTTTATGTATTAATTTTAAACATACTAAAAATTTCACCTCAATTTCCTTAGTAATCATTAGGTCATTATTACGTACAAACTTAGCCCCCAACTTCAACCTAACTCTAACATTCTTTTCACCTATAACGCATGCAACAACCTAATTGCAACACTACCATTATAATTTATGTAAACCAATAGAAGAATTGACATTAATTATCTGGATATCCGTCTTCTTGATAGATGCCGAAGGTATTGCTTTATCACCTCAAACCATTATACTTTCTACATATTATTTACTCTCTAATTATTATATATGATCAACTATAAAAAGTGTGAAAGTGACCACTATTAATTTTGATGTTATTTTTTTTAGTGATCAACTAAATAAATTATTAAAACTACTCCATTAATTTTATAATCGTCGTTATGAATAATCCGAAATATCATTTAGAATCTATCGAAAAGCGTTTTATGAAATAAAAAGTTTTAGTACTCAAAACGATCAAATAAGTTGTTACAATTATATTAAATGTTGACACCTTTTCATATTGATACGTAGTGACTTTCTCAAGGTTTGTAACTTTTTTTTTATAGAGTTTGACTTTTTTTTGTTGAGTTGTGATATTTTTGAAAAATTGTGATTTTTCTGAAGAATTATGACTTATTAGATTAGGCATGATAGACACTTTTTCATTCTATCATTTGTTGTTTATACACAAAGGAGTTCTCTCACACTTTTAAACTAAGAATTTTGTAAAATTTCTATTTTTCTTCTTAAAACAAGGAAGATTGTAAGAGTTGTTTAACTATGCAATTAAAATATTTTGTGTTTAGATTGATGCAACAAAAAGAATGGAATAACTTCAAATGAGAAGACTATCTAGATAATTAATATGTACTCATTTTCATAACCATAAATATACCTTTGCAAAAACTTCTACTTGACAAGAAAATCAATGATTTTATGTTTCACAAACCACAACTTGTTGTTCAAGTTGTGAAAAGTCTCAAATTGTTGGAAAAAAGATTTTATCAAAAACTTGTTTGAAAAGTCTAAACTAGATTTTATAATTACTCTTTTGTTTTCAATTTATTTCTTTTATTTTTATTTTTATTCAATTTAATATAGAATATTTTTTTCTTGGAGGTGGGGCCGCATCTTAATACAGCAAAGTTAAAAGACATTTCTATATATTTTACATATCCTCAAATTAAAAGTCTTCTTTATTTTTTAAAATTTCATATCAAATTAATATTAGACAATTTTTTATCTATCTATTTATACTACCTTAAAGGATCAACTAGCAAACTTAAATGTTAAATTATTATATTAATCCAACTTAAAAAACCAAATTTAGTATCTCTTCCATATATTATATTATATTATATTATATTATATTATATTATATTATATTATATTATATTATATATAAAAAAATACATTTTCATATTGAAGGATTGTTACATTTTCAAAGAGCTATAACTTTTCGATGAGTCATAGCCTTTTCAAAGGGTTATGACTTTTCTATATATAAGAATGCGACTTTTTCAAAGAGTTGTGTCTTTCCTGAAGGGTTGTAAAATTTTCAAAGAGTTATGACTTTTTCTGATAAGTTTGTGACTTTTCCATATACCGAGACGGACAATCTCCACGTGTCTGTGTGGACAATCTCAATGCACTATCATAAAATCAAATAATTTCCACACCGATAATCTTCACCTGCCCAAATTATATTCTTAATATCTCATCATCCCAGCACGGACGATCTCCACATGCCCGACTTATACTCAGTCTCATGTCAATGCATGTGCACAATATTATTTCAATAACTGACCTACGAGACCTCGACCTACGGTCCGTAGGTCAATCGATGCCCATGCCCCCTAACCGTCCTGCAGATTCGAATTTTGGTCAGAGAGTTTGCAATTTGGCCTTTTCGTGAAAACGGTTAAGTGTCCAACGGCGGAGGCATCGACGCCCCATCGTTCTATCTACGCCCCGTTGTTCTACCTTCGCCCCGTCGATGGCAAGCGTAGGTATCTGCTGCCTGCACGGCCTCATTTGGCAGGTTTGGGTCAAAATGAAAGGGTCCTCTCCAAGGACCACCCTGGATCCCTAGGGTGGTCCTTGGGGAGTCGTACCCGGACGTTTCGATCCTAAACCTACTTAATATATGTTAGACACCTTTTCACCAAATTTCATCCATTTTCGATTCCTAAAAATCCTGTGAAATAGGCTAAGACACACTAGCACCTTTTGCACTAATCTCCGAGCTCATGGACGTTTCTTGACGTTTTGACTCTAAAACGCTCTCAATGACTTTTATACTTTATTATTGACCTTAAAACAATGTTACAAACCTTAGACACTCATGTGAGCTCTAGACTAGGTCTTGAATATTTGAAGTGTTACAGCAATATATTGTTTTTTTCTTATTTTGATTGAATGCATTAGTTAAATAGCAATATATTGATTTTTTAATTTTGAATAATGCATTAGTTAAATGTATTGTTTAGACAACGAACTAAGTTTATATATTAATTTGTTTATATAACTATTCTATTATAACACGTCAAAATGATAAGTAAATGTTAACATTCTCAAATAAACCTTACAATATTATCTTATAATGAGTTAAAATTTTAAATTCTCAATCAATTAATATTTATGATAACATTTATTAATGTCACGACCCAAAACCGGGGCCGCGACTGGCACCCACAATTTCCCTCCTATGTGAGCGAACCAACCAATCTAACCCTTATCATTTTAACATATATCAACAGAAAATAATGCAGAAGACTTAAACTCATTAAATAAAACAAATCAACATCTATTAATTCCCCAAAATCTGGAAGTCATCATCACAAGAAC
>NC_028648.1:72929280-72954997 GCF_001406875.1 Solanum pennellii | reverse complement strand
GTGGACTGTGACGGCCCGTCACACCTGTGACGGTCCGTCCTGCACCTCCGTCCTGACGGTCAGAGACTCGTTTCCCGTACCAATTTCTCAAGAGTTGAAGTGTTTTGCAACGGGAGCTTACGACGGCTCATCGTGGATGTGACGGCACGTCCTGCAGGTCCGTCACAGATTACAGAGAGTCGTTTTCAGTACCCAATTTCAGAATTCTAAGTATGCTGAAACGAGACATCTGTGACGGGCCGTCGTGCCTATGACGGTCCGTCGTGATGTCCGTAATCTTAGCCAGTTTTTCCAGAAATAAATCTGCTGCTCAAAACGACTAAACAGGTCGTTACAATTAAGTAACCGCAAAATGCGCGGGCAAGTATACACTAATAACTAAAATAATTGAAATGTTCTTACCAAACAATCCTACATTGTTTATATATTTCATTCCCGGGCTCTTTTTACTTTAAGAAAGAATTCCTCCTAGGGTTTGCCAATTCTTCTTTCATTTTCCATTTCTGCATTTATATAGTAAAAAACATTTTAGCCAAATTTGTCACAACAAAATGAGTGCTCCAATGGAAATCTCCATGGTCAACTCTGCTGAAGTCAACACCAGCGAGCAAAACGGTGACCCTTCTCCATTGCCATCACCCACATTACCTGAAGAAAAAGTGCTCGTTTCAGGTACTCCACAATATTATACATTTCTGACATTATTTTATAATCTTTTAGAGCTGAAACATTTCAATTTTGTAATTGTAGTTGAAGTTTGCTTGAAGCCTTCAAGTACAGCTCGTATTGATGATGTTAGGTTATCCGTTGAGAGGTATGCAATTTTCAACATTTCTATCTAAGTTAAGCAACCCTTGAAGTATATACAAAGTGCCCCTTGGCCCGTAGGGGGTAAGAGGACAGTTGGTGTATACCATGTGGCTGTTTCCATGCAATTAAATGCCAAATTTGATTTGTTGACTAGCAAATATAGTGAGCTTCTACTGTTAGAAAACCCCCAATTACTGAATATTCCAGTTTAAATTGGCCCTAATAGAGCGAATTGGATGGTGAGTACTCATATGGCCAACCCAACTACTAACTAGTTTGGGGTTGAAGCATAGTTTCTATTGTTTTTTTTTGCATTTGACTTCTCTGGGAATTGTTAACGCACATGCTCTTTTATTTGGTGACATTTATGACTAAAAGTTACTTTACTTGTTACTCAATATCTCATTCAAAATTATGTTTTGGTTATATGGGCAAATCATCTTGTACAGAATGCTGGAAAAAAGGAGTATGAGCTATGTGGATGGTCCAATTCCAGTTCCGATTGATGATCTCTTTCTTGCTGAAAATGTGCTACACATATGTGTGTGTGACACAGGTATATAATCTTTTGTCTCTATAGACTCCGTTAGTGTAGCAAAAAGAAGCAAGGTAATGTTTACCAAGCTTACCCTTGGGTATAATGCACTGCCACATTTTTGCTCTTGTAGATGTCTGGCTGGAGAACCGAGATATCCTTCTATTCTGGCAAGTAAAACCAGTTGTTCATGTATTTCAGGTCTGCTTCTGTTACTAAAGTTATGTTACTCAAAAGTCCCAAGCCCTCTTGGCATTCCTGTTTCCTACCCTAGCTGGACAGATAAACCCTAAAGGATTCTACAGGAAACACTAGAAGTTGCTAAAATTTTGATCAAGTATTGAAACTGAATTTGGTACTCCTACCTGAGCCCAATGTAACATAAGTTCCATCTGTTCCATTGTTGTAGTTATCATTATATTTAACTGTTTCTATGAAAGGGTTATTTGATGTCTTGTTGTTCATAAATCTTCTCCAAGTAAACAAATGAAAAGAAGAAAAGAGAGGAAATAAGTAAAAAAGAAACGAGGAGTAATTGGAGGTGGAGTGAGCAATTGAGCATACCCAACACTTTACACCTAATTTTTTACAGTTGATTTGTTCAATTTTATGACTCCTCTGCTATTTGAATTTGAATTGGACATTTCCTTTGTCAGCTTAGCGAGGAAGGACCATGTGAAGAATTAAGTGGGGATGGACAGCTTTCTACATTTAATGAATGGATTCTTCCTGCAAAAGAATTTAATGGAATGTGGGAAAGGTGTGTCACTTGCTGGCTGAAAAGAACCTAGATTTCTTCAAGGAACCCAGATGTGATTTATCTTTTTATTTCTACAGCTTAATATACGAATCTGGTCTCAAGCAAAGATTGTTGCGATATGCTGCAAGTGCTTTGCTTTTCACTGAAAAGAGAGTAAATTCCTTCCTTGTATCCTGGAATCGGTAAGAAACTTGTTGACCGAATTCACAAATATTTTATCATGTCAAGCTGTGCCCGTCAACCTCGTGTCTGATTGTGGTATTTTACTGTGCCTTGTATTCTTTGCTTGGTGATTTCCAATCACCAGTTCTCATTGAAGCTTAGTTCCATTTTATGTACTCTAGGCAATTGGAGGAAATTAGGATTATGTAGTAGTAGTGTGCAAAGACAGGTCTCTGTAAAATGCCCTGCATACTGTTAAAAGTAATCACCAACTTAATCTCCCAAAAAATGGAGAATCTAGAATGAAAGTTGTTGTGTGAGAAGTCCAGAAAGATCTTAGAAAGAACAACTCTAGAAATAAGTAGGAAGTGTAATTCTAGAACTAGATAGTTGATAACATTGCAGAAGAGAGTACTAAATACTCTCCCTAGATCCTTCCGTTACCACCCATAAAAAGAGGTAGTCCATTTAAGTTGTAAGTGTGCTCAAGTAAGCAAGAAACCAGGAAAGAGTGCGAGAGCAAAGGTGAGAAAATAAGAGAAAGCAACAAAATAAGTTGCTAGAGTGCCAGTGAAAGAAAAAATTACTTTAAAGATTTGTTAGACCGAAGCTGGTCTTTAGTTTACAATAATAAAATTTAAATTGTGAGCAAAGAGTACAAGGCACTCTAGCAACTATGAATGTGGGCAAAGAATACAAGGTCACACTTCAAATTGTGAGCAAACAATTGTGAAATTTCCATTTAGTCGATCTCTCATCGTGAGTGTTTCAGATCTGAATTTTGAATATGATGTTGCCACACTAGATGTATCATTGTGTTTGCTTAAAATTTGCTTAAATCACAGAAGCGCTAATAAAACAATATACAGATTAGTAGCTTTATAGGTTTACTTTGCGTTTCATAGAGAGAACTTACTCCTTTGTGGATGCATAAAGAGAGTTATATTTTAACTTGACAACAGTCTGAAGTTTCATTGTTGAAAAAGATCAGCATTTTGTCGATTTAACCAGCCCGCTTTAACATTTGGACTCAATGTGTGGTAATAACACAGTTGGCTAGATATGGTTTTATATTTTGAGTGCATTTTCAGTTCTCACTTTTTTCATCTGTGTCTGCTCTAACCAGCATGTTGAACACATAAGACCATGGTAAAAAAGCTTTGCTATAGCTCTCTGCTTTTACTTTACTGCTTGCTTATCAGGGGTTTTGCCAATCAGTAAGATTCTTTACCTTATAAGAAAGATAAATGCCTTTGATAAAAAATAATTAGATCCAGGGTGTGTTCGATATGAAGGAAAATGTTTTCCATGAAAAATGACTACAACGTAATCATGACTTTTATCTCTTCCAAGAAGAAAATGATTGGAAATGATACTGATATGTTGGTGACTTTCTTCTTAAATGTGGGATCTGACTTTTTTCTTTCTTTTGGACTTACCCAAATAGACACAACAAAGCTAAAATAAACAAAAAAAGGAATCATGGGATGATGGTTGTAGATAGTGAAAAAGAAGAGCAAAATGAAATAGTAATGCCTAATCTGATGATTTCACTAGCCTTCACATTTTTGGCTAATGAGGTGATTATATCAGTATCATGGGCAAGAAATGTGAAGGGGTTTCCTATAGACTCTAGAAATTCAATTTCTAGCTATAAAGTAGTTGTTTGTTATTCTTTGTGTGAGAAATATAGGAGAAAAATATCATTGAATTGTTGTATCTATATTATTATATTGAGATCCTATTTTTGTTACCATTCTCAAAAAAATAATAATATTGAGATCCTATTTATAGACACTACATTAGACTCCTTTTCCAACTAGGACACTAACATACAATCCTTTTCTAAATAGGATTTTATGTACTATTTTTGTTCCTATTCCTATTCTAAGTAGTGTTGTATATATTATTCGTTTTCCTATTCCTATTCTAACACTCCCTCGCAAGTTGGTGCATACAAATCATAGGTACCTAGCTTGTTACAATGTAATTAAGGGGGACCAATGAGGGACTTGATGATATATCTGCAAGTTGATCACTCGACTTCACATAATTGATAGTTAATCTCAATGTGTTTGTCTTTTCATGAAATACTGGATTTGATGCATAATGCCAATCAATCTCAATGTGCTTGGCCTTCTCATGAAATATTGTATTTGATGCATAATGTCGATAAAATACAAAGTGATAAAAGTACAGAGTTGGACTTCCCAAACGAATCTTGAGAAGACTGTTTCAGTGCATAGACTGATTTACACAATTGACATAGAAGACTACCAGACTCCTCCCTAGCAGTGTTGTGGACGACAAAAGGCGACAAGGGCCTGACTCGCCATGAAGCGAGATGAGCAGTGATGCGCTTACCTTATTGAATTAAGGCGCTAATTAATATCAAATTTTTTAAATTTTAATTGCATATATAAATATCCAAATCATAGTAGCAATAACATATATTAGCATTTAGCAAATATTTCAATTCAAAAACTAATAGTAGATACTAAAGTCTAGAATTTGAATAACTCAATAATTCAAAAGATAATTGACAAGCAATACTAGAACTCTAAAAGCCTATTCTTCAAGATTATCCAAATCTTGAAGAATGTTGGAGTGGGTAAAAGTCTTGCATTGATTAGGGAATGGACTAGTGATCTTTTTATATGGACTTGGGCTATTCTCCCTCATGAGCTAACATTTGAGGTTGAGTTAGGCCAAGTGTCATATCTTTTCATGGTATAGTGTCAGGTCTATACCCGTTTGGGCTCCCGATCCACGCTCCAGTCGAGCCTAGGTTTGAAGGAGTTTTAGAGTGGGTAAAAGTCTCACATTGGTTAGGAAATGGACGGGTGGTCTTTCTATATGAATTTGGGCAATACTTCCCTTGTGAGCTATCTTTTGGGTTTGAGTTAGACCCAAATGTCATATCTTTACAAAGATCAACATCCTCTTCATCACGACTTTTTTTGAATCTGGTAAGGTTAAATTCTTCAGTATTCATGGCTACCTCCAAAAAGGGATAATTATAGATTTCCTATCAAATCTATAATATGATCTATATCGTCTATACAAAGCTGTTTAACACCAAAAAAGTATAGATACTATACAATCCCATTTAAATTTGTGGATGAAATTGGATCTATCTTTAAAACATCTTTCATTTCTTTATTTCCAGACTAACCACCATATACATGATGGTATTAGCTTCCACCATCTCTTTTGACTCTTACTGCCCCCCTCCTAATCCAGCAGCTCAAAATATCTGATGTATGTTCTGACATTGTCTAGTTCATGCTTGTGATGTTGAGAAATAGTTTCCAAATTTGACATTGTCTAGTTTCCAAATTTGAGCATTAAAATGAAAATGCAGGAAGAGATGGTTATTTGTTTTCCCTGTTAAGTTGCACAAAATACACCTAGGGACCAACTGCCTGCCTGCCTTTCTTCTGTATATCTTTTTCTGTTAAACATGGTCTATTTATCACTAATCAGGTTAAACACTTTACTTTTGTAGGATTGTCACTCTTCTAAAAGTAATTCCAATTATATTTTGGTCCCCTGTCATCCCCTTTAGTCCTCTTTTGTAGGCATTGTTGACTAAGAAGACTCCATCCTTACTATGTTTCCACAGGATCTTGTCTGTTGTTGTAGTTATAATCATTCCAACTAGTTTTCCCAGTAGCGCTGCCACTCCACCTCCCAATTATTAAGTAGTCTTCTTAAAGATATGTCCCATCCCTGTTCTGTCCAACAATCACTAACTCTAGCATTAAGGTTCTCATGGAGTAGAAATAAATGTGGGAAAAAGTTCCCTAAGAGAGGTTCGGTCTATCAAGACATCTTTCCAAAATTTAGTTTTGTTTCCATTACCCACCTTGATATACATATTTCCTTTCATTTGTGACTATAGGTCCCTGATTGTCCTCCATACCCCCACCCCATATGGTTCAGGTGATTTCTGTACACTAGGGGTTTAGTTCTCCATATTTTGCTACTATAACCTCCTTTTAAGAGCGACATCTTCCTCACTGTATCTCTACAACCATTTTATAAAAAGACTTTTGTTTTGCAACCTCAAATTTCTGATCCATATACCCCCTTTGTCTTTGCTAAGAAGTACATTCTTCTAGTTGACTAAGTTATAACCCTTTCCCTTTTTATTGCTTTCCACTGAACGTTTCTTCTAAGCTTGTCTAGTTTTCTCACCACCTCTGCATGGATTAGAAATAAGGGCATGACATAGGTTGACAAAGAGTCTAGAACATAATTTATGAGGATCAATCTATCACCTAGGGATAGGTATTGTGCCTTCCATCTAGCAAGTTTTTTTCAAGTCTTCACAAGAATACCATTCCATATCCGTTGTTTTGTGTTTGCTACCGAGGGGCATGCCCAGATATATGGTAGGAAAATGCTCCACTCTGCATCCCAATATATTTGCTAGTTGCTGGATCTGAGGGACCTCATTTATGAGACTACTTTTCCCCAGTTTACTTTTCAATGCTTCAAATGAAACCAAAATCACTCTGATGTAGCGAATTTGTCATGTTGTAGGTTCACAAAAGATGATAGTGTCATCCGAAGAAACCCTAATTTTGGCTTTCAATTATTAAATCAGACTTTTTAAGAAATAATTAAAAAAATGGGTGACGCCTATCGCCCTGTCACGCCATGTCGTCTTTCTCCTTACTAAAGTCGCATCGCCTCGTTGGAGATGGGCGACGACACATCACCTTGCCTTGCGTCGCATTGTCACCAAAGGCGAAAGGCGAGCGCCTTTCATAACACTGGCCCTAGCAACAAAACCAGATAATTGCTCCAGATAGATTTCTTGCTCGAGATCATCATGAAAAAAAACATTTCTTAATGTCCAATTAGTTAAAAGACCAACGGAAAATGACAACCATAGATAGAAAGAAATGAATATATGCTATTTGACGGTATGACCCTACTTAAGAGAAGGAGAAATTATATGGGTTGAGACGGGATGGTGACACAACTCTATGAAAATCAGATTTGAGGAGTCACAGAAATGACGAATAGAACTATGCAAATCAAATCTAAGGAGTCACCAGGAAGACACACAGTCCTATGCAATTCAGATATGAGAAAGTAGTTCAGAAAAATCCACGATACTACACAAATTAAATATGAAAAGTACTCTAGAGAGATGCATGCACGGGTGCTATGCAAATCAAATATGGAAAAGAAGTAGTCACCATAAAGATGGTACAAGTGTTACACAAATTAAATATGAAAAAGTAGTCACCGGAAAGATGACACGATGTTACACATATTAAAATTGAAAAACTAGTCACCGTAATGATGGGATGGTGCTACACAAATAAGATATGAGAAAATAGTCACCGAAAAGATACAGGATGACCCAACTTTTGGTGGAAGCTCTTTGATTCTCTAACAAGATTGTAGAGACTCTGATACCATGTGAAAAATATAGGAGAAAAATATTATTGAATTGTTGTATCTACATTATTACTTTGAGATCCTATTTGTAGACAGTACATTTACTCCTACTAGGGCACTACAATACAATCCTTTTCTAAGTAGGATTCTATATACTATTTTTATTCTCAGTAGTATTGTATATATTATTCTTGTTCATATTTCAGTTCTAACACTCTAAAAAATTGAGAATTAAACTTAAGTGGTTTTATTTTGAACTTTTTTTTATTATTCCTGAATGCATTGTTTATATTTTGTGAATCTTTTCCTCTTGGGAAGAAAAAGAACTTTTAGTAGTCTTCTGAATATGCCAAGATTTGTGAAAGAACTAGATTAATTGCAGACATTTTGAAGCATGTTGAATGCATGTTGCTGTCAGATAATATTGCTGCTCATAACTACATTCTATTTTGTTTGACCTAAGAGTCAACCATATTTTCTTTGAACGTGATCTATTTCGTTCCTTTTAAGTAAATATTCGTAGTTAATAGCACTTTTTGCTAGTTTCTAGATCAAGAATTTATTTGAAAAATTAATGTCCATTGTTGAACTGAAAATTGATCAAATCTACGTCTGTGAACGTGAATTATGTATTCGGGCAGAGTAGTACCTGATTTTGTGGTTTCTTCTCCCTTACAATTCTCTTTTGTATAACCTTTATAATCTTATAGATGTATCAAAACTGAGCTTTCCTCAATTGTGTTTATTTTTTCCTGCATTCAGTAACCAGTTATGTTTTTTTTCTGAACAGGTTAACATGTAGTATAAACAAGAAATACACCAATGGTGTGTTTTGGTGTATTTCAGTAGTAATTACATCAGTAGTATAGAGGGAAAAATAATAACGATCTATCACCTATACCCCTCATAAACTGTCTAAAACTTGGGTAATGTCCCCAATCTCCTTAGGAAAATCATGAATACCTTTCAGTATCCAGTTATCTCACTGATCAATTTTCTAATTGTTTGTAGCATTATTCTTCTGCATGGACCTCCAGGAACAGGAAAGACATCTTTATGCAAAGCATTAGCACAAAAACTTTCCATACGTTTTAGCTTTAGGTTTGTACAAAACTAATACTTTACTGGATGTCTCAGCACTTGGATACTTTGCTGACCTCTTATTCCTGTTGAATAATACTCTCATAAATCAGATACCCAAGGAGCCAATTGGTCGAAGTCAATGCACATTCATTGTTCAGTAAATGGTTTTCTGAAAGTGGCAAGCTGGTACGTTTCACAGTACACTCTGAGATAACTATTCAGCTCTTGTATAGTCAATGTTCTGATTAAGTAATGAACTACTTTTTTGAGTAGAAATGTTCATGATATCATCCTTGACAACTCTCTACATTAGTAAGTCAAGCTTAGACTTGGAAATGAATATGAAATCCACACTTCGAACCTACACAATTTAAGACTAATTTAGTTTGTTGGAAAGGGATACCGTGCTGGGGATTGGAGATTCTGCTTTAGGCATTGATCAGACCAATAGGAATTTCCTTTACTTGATTATGATATGTGTTACGACCCGATTTCGAAAACTAAAAAGTTTTTAAATGATTTCGCAACTTTGGCAATTTTGTTAAGTTATTGGAAAAATTACAATTTTAGGGAGTCGCCACTTATTTTTTTAGGAAAAAATAAGAAAACCATTTCAAAGGGAACTTTTTGAAAGAAAACATTTAAATAAATCAGAGTCGGGTAAGGGTTCAACTAATTCTCTAAGGAAGGGTTTAGGCATCTTAGTGAATTCGCTATCACGTGGTTTACCGACTGATTTAAAAGTTTGGCTATTTTTAAAAGAAAACGTAGATTACTTGAAAAATCTTATTTATTAATTTAATTTTGAAAAATGAGAAATCTTTTGATACTTGTACATTTGTATTATCCCAAATAATGAAATAATCCAAATATTAATGTGACGAAAGTAAAATTCTAACTTAACAATTGATCCGAGTCAAATTTTTGAGTCTAATAATCGACACAATCACTTAGACGTTGATTTGAAAGCTAAATACTGACTATGACAGAATATGGATAATTCTCAAGTTAGTCTTGAAGCTTAGATTACCTAACTTTAAACGAGTTTGTGAATTTAAACTTGAATACAAAATAAAATTATTTCTCCCAAGGATTCATCTAGCTTAACAATAAATAAATAAAAAAGTTAACGATCACAACACACAATGATAAGAGAAAAAGAGAAACCAAACTAGACAATATAACAATAACAAGATAAGAGAAAACTAGGCTTTTTGCCCAACTTTCGGCCTTTATTTGGCAGCTGCTGCTGTGCTCAAATTAGACTTTTTAAAGTCCGATTTTTTATTTCCCAGCCCTTTGGACTATTGTTAATGCTGCTAAGTTCAAATTGGGTTCTTTTGAGTCCCATTTTTATTTTCCAGCCACTATAAACCACTGCTACTGCTCCACTGCTACTGCTGTCTTATTGAGTTTTTAACCCAATAATATTAAGCTTTCCTCTGAAGGGCTTGGAGATCGACTCGATGAGAGGACAATGCAAGAGATGGTGGAGTCCAATGGACTCGAAGGGGAGATTTCATGCAAAGAAAACGAAGAAGAATTAGTAACTAATCAAGAAGGGGGTTGATACTAATTTAACATGTAAATAAACGAAATCAAGGAGTACAACTATCAATCCTAATAGGCTAATACATTTACCTCATTATGAGAAACAGATTCAATAAAATCACAATTTAATGTAAGCCGAAGTTGGTCAGCAACTAAGTGGAACTAAACACACATTCATAAGCTTACTGGAAATATTTTTTACAGGTGACAACAACAAATGGATAAAATGAACAGCCAATGCTAATACCAATTAGTCTCCTGGAAACAAATTTGAACTAAAAGAAATTCCTTCATGCTCATGGCAAAGTAGTAACGCAACTTAAATGAGAAGAGAATTAAACTACAACAAGCATAACCAACGAAATAAAGGCTCAAACAGATACGAAAGGAGAACTTTAAACAGCCTCCAAGTCTACAATAACAAATTGTGAGAGCATATGCAGCAACCAAGAACAACATTGACTTTAAGCTAAATAAAGACACATTTCCGAACCAACACAAAAAAGGCTCATAACTTTAGGAGTCACTTAAACCAACTGTTGCTGAAATGTACTCTAAACCATACCAAAACACATGTTAGAAGCAAATAAACAGTGGGACAAATATCAATTATGAAGAAGCATGAACAATGACACTAAGACCAAAGAGAACACTAGAAAAAAAATTTCAAAGCAACAACACTTAACAGAGAACCTGAACTAATATATTTGATATTTCTATGAATCAGTTGTATAAACACGAAATCGAATGCTTATCATTACAGGAACAAGCATAAGGACCAAGATGAACATTAATATTTAAGACCAAATCAGGAGAGCAACACGAATAGAACATCAAAAAAGCTAGGAAAATTTACAACTAACAGTAAATAAAACAGTAGGAACAAGAGAAACATTATTAATTACTAAAATGTCAAACCAAAACCTAACACATGAAAACTAAAACAAAGCTAATAACACATAATGCTAACAATGCAACAACAGAACACAAAGAAGAACTAGGAATTAAACAAAGCTAAAAAAAGAATTTACCTCCTTCCAGGCAGCAAACTGGACGACGAGTTTGACGAAGACGAGTCCACCTCCTTCAACTCGAACAACCGCACAATTTTAAACTATTGAGCATGAGAATTCCCAAACCTTTTAGGGGCACTCTCAGGTCTCAAAAATCGTCCCTTATAAGCAGTCAAGAGAAGTCTATTTATAAGGGGGGAAATGGAGAAGAAAAAGGGGTCTGGATTGACGTGGGAAAAACTAAAATTTCAAATTTTCTGGAGTGAATAAGGTTACACAGCTGGAAGGTGTACAATTCTAGTACTAATCCAACGCGAAAAGGATTTTAACGCTTGATTCTTGAGAAGGACGATTGAGGTATCAAGATCGTGACACCTGTCTCGTTTGTACGATTTGCATACAGAAAGAATATGGGAGATAGTAGAGGATGATGCAGCGAGATGGGCCTCACGATTCTGGGCTGGGTCGCTGCTAGACGCGAGTTTTCTGGGTTTGGGTCGTCTGGTTCAAGCTGGATGCTGGAAGAACAAGAACGAAGTCACAGGGGTGTTTGGTGTATTGTATGCATCTGGAGCGGGTCGGGTATTTTAAAAGAGTAGTGGGCTGAGTCATTGCAAAGGGGCTGAAAATGGATCTTTGGGCTCATCAAGTTAATGGTCCAATTGGATATCAAAAGGAGAAGGTCCCTTGGTCTTATATTTCATTAATTCAAATTGTTTTAGTTTCAAATTTGATGAAATGGAAACGAGATACATTATGAATCTAATTAATTGTTTAAGCTTCTTAACTTCGACAACATAAAATAATTATTTCAAAGAGAAATATCTTTTATTAAATTGTGATCAGTTTTAAAGGAAATAAGATACGTACTTAATTGAAACTCTATTTTTGGTAAACATGACTTTCTAAATACTTATTCAAAACAAAAGTTGAAACTTTAAAGAAAAAATAGAAAAATTGCATTGAAAATGATTTCAAATGTATTTTTAATTTTTTCAAAATAATAACTTCAAATTGTTTGAAATTTAAGAAGTTTAAAAATTAATTAAATAGCTGATGGCAAAATTGGGTGTCAACAATATGATTTCTCAATTACATTTAATCATGAAGAAAAGCCTTTTCGACATCATAGCCCAACGGAGCACTTGCCAAATGTAGAAGTTACAGACTATAAGTCTTCACACTGCTGAAACCAATCGAAATATATTCTTTATATTGTCTTATATGTTTTTAATGCTTTTTCTGCCATTTGGCAGCGACTGAGTCCGTGGAGGACAACGAATTTGAAGAGCACACAACTAGAGTTTGGAATTGTTGGTTAACTGTATTGGATATTTGCGGATTTTGTTTCGATACTTAAAATGATAGGATTTCTTTTTCAACTTTGAACTCCACCATAGGATATGTTGCCTAATTCATTGTCAATTTGACTTCAGGGTTTGAAATCATATATTTCACGTTCATACTTCCTAATGATGCTCGAATAATTGCAACAATGGAGTCTACATGTGCAATTGGTGAGAGAGTGAACAGTGGTCAAGATCATTGATTGTTTAACATACAAACATAAGAGCCAAGCTGACAATACAATAAGGGCACCTTCTTCTATTAGTTATGTCGGGGATTATCATGTAGGAATTGTTCTTACAATAAATGAGAATGAAGGCTTTGTTATGGGATGAATAATGTCGTAGGGATTTTTATCAGTTTCAAAAAATAAAATAAAATGTTGTAGGGACTTTTATGCTGTTGTGAATAATGTAGGGATTGCTACCTAAGGTACTTTATTATTTTTTTTGGAGAAAAGGGTAACTTGATTGCTACCTAAGGTACTTTAAGCGCAGTTTTAACTTAAATTCTTTTCGCCTCGTATTGCTAATACATGTGTTTTTATTTCACATTCTATCCGACATAAACTAATTCGTAGATTCCTAATGCGGGTATTAAGACAACCAACCAAACACTACATTAGTTAATCACGAAATTCCTTTTCTTATAACCAACTAAATGCTACATTTGTCATGTAACAGTTATTTTCTTGGTCCCTCCACCCAAGCGACTCTTTATATGCTCAAGTTTTCATATTAAGTTGTATCTCTTAACTTATTGTCTTGGTCATCCTTGTCTTGCATGGGCTGCATATTTGGCAAATATTGTCAAACAATCAATTATACCGGTCAAGGTGTCTTTGATAGTGCCAAAATTTTTCTTCAAAAAGGATAGTGGGATCGCTAATTGTAAATATCCATAACGTCTCTGAATAGAATACTTCTTGAACTATTATTCCCATCGTTTTAATTAATGTGAGGGCATTTTACTGTGCATGAGTTTAAGAAATGTAGAAAGACTTTTGGATGTAGTCTTAAGTATGTCGTGAGATTTTTTTAGACAAGTAACAATTATATTCAATAAGAACTTAGCCACCTAGAAAAAGCTGCTAAGTTGTAAATTTTACTAGCATCAAAAGGGTGCTTAAACTCCTGCCCAGAGCCCTATAGAATTATACATTGCCAATTAAATCTACTAAGTCCTACTACCGTTTGGGGTGACCCAGTGGTTTGAGCTTCCATGTTGGAGTTCTCAAGTTTGAAACCCTTGCTAGCGAAAGCAAGGGATTTGCCTTCAGGGTCGAGCCTTGGTACGGGTTACCTCTCCTATGTGGTTTGCGAGCTATTGCATAAAAACGGAGATTTTACCCTGTGCGCATCCAATTGGTGGTAGCGGCTGTGGGTTTCCCTTGTTATAAAAAAAAATCTACGAAGTCCTACTTCGTGCCCATATTCTGTTTATACCAAATAAAGATCAAGCTAAGACAATTCAGCCTAATTTTTTGGATAGAACTGCTAGTGCCTTCAAAATGTCTGCCATTCTTTTCTTTACGCACTCCACCAAATGCAAGAATGAATGATCTTCCACCAATTCTTCTCCTCACCATTGTTCTCGATACTCCACCAATTGATCAGTCGTGCCTTAGTAGAACTAGGTATTACCCAAGTTATTCCCAAAATATGTTGTGAGATTTCTATGGCTGTAAAAGCACCCCATTGTAAAATGGAAAATTATAAGTTGAATCCTTTTCAAATAGATAAGTGTTATTTTTATTGTCTAGTGCAGTTTACCTCTCCTATGTGGTTTGCGAGTTATTGCATAAGAGTGAGTTTTTTACCCTGTGCGCATCTAAAGGGTAGTGGCAACGGGTTTCCCTTGTTATAAAAAAATACAAAAACATATACTATCTGTCCTACCTATACTAAACAAGAAGTAACAAACTGTAGTACGATTTATCTTACTACAAAGTTGTCCCTCTTGGATGATTTTAGAATATCCATTATGCTGCTACCAACTGAAAATGTTCAGCGGCTATAAGAGGCTCCAACAAATATTTGATCAATGGTTTGAGATGGCTCTGTTTGTCCAAGCATGCTTTGTACTCAGTTTAGTGTTAGGTCCATTTTTTTAGTTTGGTTGAATGGAATTAGAATTTGTAATATCTTCTATCTTCTCCTTTTTCCTTCTCTGCTTTTCTTGTTTGCTCGATTCTGTGTATGATGCGTGATCCCTCAAGTTGGAGGGAAGAGGGGCAATCCTAATTTGCCGAGAGTTGAATTGTGGGTTGGCTCGAAAACGGGCGTTCCGAACAAATCTGCAAGTTATGAAGAAGGAACAAAGAAAGAAATCAAGTCAGAGAGAAATATTTGTCTAACAAAGTGACAATCTAATCGACATGCTTAGTTTGCTAGTGGAATACTGAATTTTGAGCAATATGAAGCGCTGCCTGACTGTTAGAGTAGGGAGTGAAGTATTTATCGAGATATCTTTGACAAGATGGAGTAACCAAGTTATTTATGTAACAACCCTGCTCATATATCAATATTCAACATTAAATGATGAAACTGTTGCAAAATATTGTTTGATGAAATAGATGCTGGCTGAATGTTGAGTGTCTAAACAAGAACCCAATTCGCACCGCACACAAGCATGCGATGTAAACATGGAATGGATCTGCTTCACTCTCAGAGAAGCTTCCAGCGATCAAAAGATGGAAAACTGCAGAAAAAGAGGCGGAGCATTTCTGCACTAGGAAACATAATGAACATGGAAGATTTATAAGTATCATTTCCATCAATAATGGGGGTAGGTCCATACTGGTCCCATAATTAGCCTTGAATGCGGGATGGCATGACATAGCATTTAAAATTGAAAGGTTCATTAAATGCTCTAAAAGAATGGAAGTGCCAGGACCTCCTAAATTAACTAAAGCCAACTACCCTTATGCAAAGGCAGTTAAGGATAGTAAATGGCAATCAGAGACTATAAAGGAGGCAGAGATTATGAACAATGCTAGCATTATTGAAGTCCACACACATGCTGAAGACCAAAGAATGGGCTTCTAGAAAGATGCCTAGTAGGTCATCTGGAAGGACAGAGGTAGGAAAAGCCAACTTTGCCTGAGATAAGAATATGGTCATCAACACTCTGGAAAAAGGAATTTGGAGTTAACATCTCTGAAATGTATAGAGATATGTTTCTATTTGAGTTCCCTAACGTAAACATGGCAGAACAAACTCTCCAAGGGCAGTGGAACTGGAAGAATCCAAATTCAATCTTGAATGGTGGAATTTGATGGTGGGTTGTCTCCCCAATAATACTCTGAAGATGGAAACATGGATCAGAATTGTTGAAATCCCCCTTCACCTATGGTCGGAGAGAGTATTTCAAGAAATCGTAAACTTATGTGGAGGTTGGGTGGTCACAGAAGAGGAAACAGAACTAAGAAATCATATGAAGTGGGCAAGAATTCTGGTTGCAAATGATGGAAACATTCCCAAAGAAGTTTCAATCTCCAGAAATGGAGTAATATTCCACTTTCCAATATGGGTTGAGTGCCAAGTAAGAGTAGAATTACAACTGGAATCTTTGCAAACTGAAAATAGAGTCACCGGAGAAGATAGAGCACATGGAGAAGATAGAGCACATAATTACCCGGTACATGCCTTTACACAACAGTCTGAAGGTGGTAAAGGTTGTGGTAAAGTCAGTAGTAAAGCATGTGGAAAAGTACAATCCCAGCAGTTTAAGGATTTTGTATCAGAGGAACAAGTGGATACAGTTGTAAAAAGAAGAGAGAGGGGGCCACACGTGGGGCACGCATCTTATTTAATTGAGGGAGAAACTTTAGGCCATCAACAACCCAATAAAAAGAGGAAACTTTACAAGAATGGGCCTGACTTTTCAAGTCAAGTCATTTTTAATGACATAACTTGTAAAAGCCCAATACCACATAACAGTGTTAATTTCATAGAACTCCCAGAGCTGCAATACAATCAAGAAATAGAAAGAACAACCACACAGATTTTGAATCAAATTGCCCATGCAGAGGAGGAGATGGCAAACATGGTCGGGGAATCAATTATCGAATCTCAACGCCAATTAATAGAGACTGCTGATAATGAACTAAGGGGGGAGATTTCAGAAAAGGAGGAGGATAATCATTCGATCAATCTTATAAAGGACTGGGAGATTGAGGAACCACAACCGCTGCAAATTCAACAGCAAGAAGAAAAAAGAAATAAGGAGAGGGAGACTTCAAACTGGGTACGACAAAACTTGATCAAGTTGGGTAAAGTTTTGGGTGTTGACTTCCAGGGCCATGAAGAGGAGGCCTTGGAGCTACTACTTCAAGTAGACAACTCAAGACAAGCCAGAAGAATGGAAGTAGAGGCTGTATGCAAGAAAACAAGATGCAAAGGTTCCCAAGAGTTAAAAAGTCTAGTAAGCTTTGATGTGAAATTTAAAAATAGTGGAACCAGGGGTATGGGGAGAAACTTGCTCATTAGT
Organism: Solanum pennellii; assembly: GCF_001406875.1. Classification (NCBI taxonomy): domain Eukaryota; kingdom Viridiplantae; phylum Streptophyta; class Magnoliopsida; order Solanales; family Solanaceae; genus Solanum; species Solanum pennellii. Next base: position 72,937,827 of record NC_028648.1, on the reverse strand, counting down.
GATTAATGAAGCTGAAATTGGTTACATGGAATGTAAGGGGACTGAATAATAAGGATAAGAGAAGATTAGTCAAAAGTGTTATGGGGGGATGGAATGCAGACATCATTTGTTTGCAAGAAAAAAAGTTAGAGGGGGATGTGATAGAGGAGATTAGGCAAATTTGGGGAGGGAGATGGGTTAAATATGCATGTTAGGAAGCTAGTGGGACTAGAGGGGGAATTTCAATGTTGTGGGACAGTAGAGGGGGATATTCTGGAGACTGACATCTACACTATAGCTTGCAAATTTGAAGCTCAACTTCGAAATTTCAGTTGTCACATTACAGGGGTGTATGCCCCCAACTGTTGTGTAGAAAGAAGGCTTGTTTGGGAGGAAATAAGGGCGATAAGGGGTTTAATAGAAGGGCCTTGGGCTGTGTGTGGAGATTTCAGTGTGTTGAGGTTCATCTCAGAGAAGAGAAACTGTTTGAGAAAAACAAATGACATGAGAGAATTTTCAGATTTCATAGAAGATCTGAAGTTGCTTGACACTCAACTAGAGAATGGTCAGTATACTTGGTTTAAAGGAGACAATCAAGACATTGCCTCCAGAATTGATAGGATTCTAAAATCAAAAGAATGGGATGAAATCTTCAACAACATCAAACAGATAGCTTTACAAAGGCTCGAATCAAACCACAATCCTATTGCATTGCTTGGGGAGTGTGGAACCAAAACAAAAATTATTTCAAGTTTGAAAACTGGTGGTTAGAAACAGATGGGTTCACAAACAGAATCGAAGAATGGTGGGACACTATCAGCTTCTCTGGGAGACCGGATTTCATACTTGCTTCAAAACTTAAGGCATTAAAAGAAAAGCTTAAGGTCTGGAGCAGGAGTGATCAAGCGAACCTGGGAGCTAAATGAAGGAACTTACTTAAAGAGCTGGCTGTTTTTGACGAAGCTACTAAGGGTAGAGCACTAACATAGGATGAGGTGACAAGGAAGAATTCTAGATTACTAGAGTTCAAGGAATTGCTCAAATATGAAGAAATTGCATAGAGACAAAAATCAAGATCGCGATGGTTAAAAGAGGGGGATAAGAACACCAAGTTCTTCCACAAAATAGCCAATGCACACAAGAGGTACAACCACCTTGATGAACTAGTGATCCAAGGAGAACTAACCCAAGATCCTGCAAAAATTGAAGGAGAGATAGTAGACTTCTACAAGAAGCTATATATTGAAACTACTAAATGGAGACCTGCCTATATTGATGCAAATTGTCCCGGATTAACAGAGGAGGAAAAGGAGAATCTGCAGAGGAACTTTGAGGAGAGTGAAGTCCTAAAATGTCTGAAAATGTGTGCAATTGATAAAGCACCTGGGCCTGATGCATTCACCATGGGTTTTTTCTTAAATGTTGGGAGGTGGTAAAGGAGGACGTCATGAAAGCTTTCCAAAACTTGTATGAGCAGGAAGTGTTTGAAAGAAGTTCGAATGCAACATTTATTACTCTCATCCCAAAGAAGAAGGGTGCTAAGGAATTGAGTGATTTCAGACGCATCAGCTTAATAGGCAGCATCTATAGGCTTTTTGCTAAAGTTCTGACAGAGAGAATGAAAAGGGTAATAGCTAAATTTGTGGATTCCCGACAAATGAATTTTATCCAAGGAAGACAAATCATGGATGCAGTGTTGATAGCTAATGAGGCAGTGGATTCCAGACAAAAGCAAAAGAAACCAGGAATACTTTGTAAGCTAGACATGGAGAAAGCCTATGACCATGTTAATAAGGAATATCTTGTGACCACAATGGGGAGATTGGATTCGGGAGGAAGTAGATCCAATTGATCAGACATTGTATCGCTACTGTGAGATTCTCAGTACTTGTAAATGGATCCCCTGTTGGTTTCTTTAGTGCAAAGAGGGGACTAAGGCAGGGAGACCCTTTGTCTCCTTTCCTTTTCCTACTTGCTATGGAAGGGCTGAACAATATGATCAAATCAGCTTAAGTTAGGGGATGACTTAGAGGTTTTGAAGTCAGCAGACCGGAAGTTGATAATGTGGAAATTGCTCATCTACAATACGCGGATGACACATTGATATTATGTGATGCCGATGAAGGCCAACTAAAGATGTTGAGGGTGATCCTAGTGTTGTTTGAAGGGTTCTATGGTCTACACATTAATTGGTGGAAAAACCACCTCTATCCAATTAATGAAGTACACAACATAGAAGCATTAAATGCGGTTCTGGGACGGGAAATTGGAGCACTGCCTACATCATATCTTGGGATGCCTTTTGGGGCCAAATCTCAGTCATATGAAATATGGAACAATGTGGTTGAGAAATGTGAAATGAAGTTAGCAAGATGGAAATCACAATATCTCTCCAGGGGTTGGAGGTGGTAGGTTGACCTTGATTGATTCTGTTCTTGATTCACTACCAACCTATATGATGTCAGTGTTTCCAATTCCCAAAAGTGTAATCACTAGGTTGGATAAAATCAAAAGAAAATTTCTTTGGCAAGGAAACAGTGAGAGGAAAGGCTACAACTTGGTTAAATGGGATGTTGTGATAGTGGGAAAGAAGCATGGAGGTCTCAGAATAAGGAATTTGCTGAATCAAAGCAAAGTCCTTATGATGAAATGGTTATGGAAGCTCAACAATGGAGAGCAGACCTACTGGAAGGAAGTCATTAAAGCTAAATATGAAGAGGAAGATAACTGGATGACCAAAGAAGTGACTACATCATATGGGGTTAGTGTATGGAGATCCATTAGATCTCTGTGGTCCGAGTTTAAGGCTAACCCAAATCAAAGTGAGGAATGGAGAGAAAACAGAATTCTGGAAAGATGCTTGGTATGAGGCAGGTAGGCTAGAGGCCTTGTATCCTGATATATACTCTCTGGTATCTCACCAACAGAAGACTATAGTAGATCACTGGACTCCTCAAGGTTGAACTTTATCTTTAGAAGACAATTAAATGATTGGGAGATTCAAAGGGTAGCAGATTTTTTCAACACCATTGGGCAATTTAATGGACTGGAAGGAGGTCAGGACATTTTGTGGTGGAAAGGCAATCGAAAGGGCAGCTTTAAGGTGGGCTGTGCATACAACTGGTTGAACCACACCAAGCAACCTCAAAGTCACTGGCCATGGAGAGGAATCTGGAAGTCAAAAATTCCACTCAAAGTGGCATGTTTTGTTTGGTTGTTAGCCAAGTAGGCTGTACTAACTCAAAACAACTTAAAGAAAAGGGGGATACCATTATGTTCTAGATGTTTCTTTTGTGGGGAAACTGTTGAGACAGTTAACCATCTCTTTCTACACTGCAAGATGACAAGTCAACTATGGAGGTTATTCCTGAGCCTTAAGGGTATGTCATGGACCATGCCTACCAAGAGTCACAGAAGTAATTCAGAGTTGGGAGGAAGCAGGAAAGCAATCCAAGAATAGAGACAGATGGAGAATTGTCCCCGCTAGCATATGGTGGGCAATATGGAAGGAAAGGAACTCTAGAGCTTTCGATAGTGTTGAGAATAGTATGCAATAAGTCAAACTAAATTGTCTTATGCTACTATGTTTTTGGTGTAATCAATTATATTCAAATGATACTATTTCCTTAATTGATGTACTAGACTCAATTTAGTTAAAGATAGTAGAATTTGAAGTACATGTTGTAAATACTGATCAGTGTACTGGCTTTTGAGGAATAGACAAAGTTACCATTTTCAAAAAACAAACAAACAAGAAGAAGCACTTGATTGTAGAAATTTAATTGTCGGAAAACTCATATCTTGCCGAAAATTTGCCGAGCCTTGAAATAGCCGAAACTCTAATTACGACGATCGGATCTGGTAAAAAACAATACGGGTCTGGTCGGAATTGCTGGACGACCCCAAAAGAAAAATTGACACAAATCAGACCAACAACCACCAGAAATTAACGTACAGTGACTTGTTTGCTCACTAGATTTTTCTCACTAATGCTTTAGTACTATGTGAGAAATATTGGAAAAGAATAAAAGTTACCACTTTCAAAAAAAACATTGGAAAAAATATTATTGAATTTTATATCTACATTATTACATTGACATTCTATTTATAGACACTACATTAGGATTTCTATTCCTATTCTAAGTAGGATTGTATATACATATTCCTATTCTAAAAATATCAAAAAGTGGATTTTTGCCATTAGAACTGTCCATATCCATGTCATGGCTAGAGATGATTTAAAACTGTGAAAGCATTGCTGTTAATACTTAACAGATAAGTTCAAGCCTCACTAAAAAATTTATCAACCATAGTGAAGAAATATATATAACCATTATGAGTGGGACTCTTGTATGGCCCCCTGGTGTTAGTGTGTATCATCTCAAAACAGATTTAGTGGTGAAATTACTATTAGGAAAAACTAATTTAGTTTGTCTAGCTATTCGGTAAACATCACACGGATAATGAAAATCAAATAAAGATGGAATAGAATTGATATTCTTCATTTCAGAAGATGAATTTGAACTCAAAATTAAAGAGTAACCAGGCTGAAAAACAGTAGAAAAGAAGACTAAGGTGCCAAAGCCTTGCATTGTTATTTTCTTTTACAGGAAATGAAACTGAACTCAAAATTGAAGGGTAACCAGACTGAAAAACAATAGAAAAGGAAACATATTTGTTTTGTGAGAACTTGGGCTGGGTAGAGATTGGTGTTGATATAGGCCATCCTTAATGTCACCAAAGTCGTGAGCCCTCTTCACTGAAGGTGCCTGCAACATCCATCCACAATAAGAAATTATTAAGAGACAGTTCATCTATTTACAAAGTTTATGAACTGAGACCAAATTAAACCTAAAGGAGGAGACAACATTTTTTGAGAATGAAATTAGAGTAAATAGGCACATTGCCAAGATGACTTGCCTTGACTTACATGTGAAATTAGGAACTTGACATTTATTGACTTGATAAAGGCATCAATATTGACTTGATAAAGGCATCAATTTAGAAAAGGTTGAGGAATAAGTGGCTATATTTTAGCACTCTAGAATCTAAGATCTAGGACATAGATTTTGTGGAAACAGAAGAAGAAACTGAATTTGTGAAGATTATACCAGAACAGGTAGCACCATTGACAAGGAGTTTGAAGATCCTGGCTGTACAAACTTCACTTGTTGGAGAAGCTGCACTAGTAGGAGAACTGCTCCTCAGTGAGCTGTTGTTCTGTGTTCCCTGCTTCAGTCACATTGAGTTTTTCACCATTTCCTTCAACTAAAGAACTGCATTGCTCTCGACAGGTCCTTGCTACCTCTTGGATTTCATAAACTAATCCAATAATCCGATATCATTTATCAACATTGTGCCCAGGTTTTTGCAGTGACAGCAAAACAAGTTACTCTTTCTTTTGAATTCAAAATTTCCTAGCTTCTTTCCAGTAGTTCTGATTAGTTGCCAATAAAGAGGAGTCTCTTGGGTACTGCAAGTTCACAAGAATCTCACAGTGCTTTTCATTTTGGATTAGCAAGGAATAAGCCTGATTTACACTTGGCAGTGCTGCAGTGGTGAAATCATGATGATATTTGTCTTCATGGAAGCATAAGTTTCATTCACCCCCATGAGGAATTGAATCAGCCCTCCATCTTGAAATGATGTTGTCATTTTAGTCTTTCCACAACACATAAGAGTCACATGAGCTGCTTTGGTTTTAAGAATGATTGTTGTCAATTTCAAAAAATTGTTTTCAATATTAAAATAGACAGTGTTATCAAAGGCGCACTTAAGCCCTGAAGTGAGGCTCAAAACGCGTTGAGCACTTCGCCTTGCTTAATGTGCACTTTAGTTTCATCGTGAACACTCTAAGGCATACTTTTCCTCATGAATGAGCATTTCCTAAAGAGGCGACACTAAACCATTGATATTTCACTTTATCGTAAAAATAATTAATTTCTTTGTCCATATATTTCTGTCCAATTAGCAGTTTGAAATCCTTTTGCCTTATTAGTCTCTTCCATTGGGGCAACTTATCCCATGTAGATGATATATTACCGCTCCTAGATTTCATTAGCTCCCTCAGTATGGCTTAGCGGCCATTCTTTTGCTTGTGGTTAACTCCCTAGTTAAATAGGTGTTTTTGTTCTCAAGAGTTAACCATATTTTTGTGTATGTAATTTGCATCTCCATGATGCCTTTCTAATGCAACATCTTACTTTATCAAAAAATAACAATTATTGTTATTCATTCTTCTAATTATTAGTATTTGACTAAACATACACTCCCTTTGTCCATTTCATGTGGCATCCTTTCATTTTTAGTTCATCCCAAGAAAAATGTCACCTTACTATAATTGGATATCATTTAACTTTAGAACTCTCCTTTTACCCTTAATGAAATAATTTCCAGCTACACAAATATCTAAGGATTGTTTGATTACAAGTTTTAAAAGTTTTCATTTTTTTCTTAAATACCCCGTCAAGTCAAAGGGTGTCACATAAAATGGGACAGAGTGCAATCTTTCCCCTCTTATTGTCCTCCCTTATTACAATGTGCAATGTTTATTGTTCCTCCATTTTACCATTCTCCTTTTCTGTATCCACCTTGAAAATTGGTAGTTTGGACTGGACAACCATGATAGATGCATCATAGGAATTTACCTTTGGTAGTGCAGATGTGATGCGCAATAATCTTGCAAATACTTCTTCCAAGGTAGGAACATATGGGCTAGAAAGGATTTGGTCACGAACTGAGGTTAGAACTGCTCACAACCCAATCAAAGCCAAGACATGAAGAACCTGTCTCCTTGTGTCTCCTGATCATCTAATTTGGTAGTACAAGGCATATGATAATCAAATTTATCCCTTTGAGATTCTACCCGACCCAAATAACTTGCCATGTCTTGTTGATTTCATCGTAGATGAACAATATCTAACACAACTTTGTAGATGAGTAGTATATCATTTGTATACAATGTTTTTGCTTAGTTCAACACTTTGCAACAAGTCTTACAAAACAAATTTAACAACATAGGATCAAGTGAATTCCACAGAAGACTACACCATTGTGCATCTATTTTGACCCAAGCAAGTCTTTCAGTTGGTCCATTATTGTACTGTTTTTGAGCAAGTGATCTTCAAATCCTTTACCTAGAAACGACAATTCTACAAAGGTTGCGGAAGAGGTGTGATTACCACTACCATATAATTTTATTGTAGTAAATTGCAAGAAATAACAAATTTTAGTACTATCTATTCAATTACAAAATTGCCCCTTGTGGATAATTTTAGATTATCCTTTATGCTACAACTGTTGAAAATGATCGGACGACTATAAGAAGCACCAGAAAATCATTTATCAATGGTTGAGATGACTCCATTTGTCCCACCATGTTTTGTACCTAGAGACTGTTCGAATCGACTTATTTTAGGTGCTTTTAAGCCAAAACAAACACTTCTGTAGTGGTTGGGTAAGAAAAAAAAGTGCTTTTAACCTCTTGTTTTTAAGCCAAATATAACAAAAATAAACCGAATACTTTAAACCATTCAAATAGGCTCCTAATTTAGTGTTCGGTCCTTCAATTTTTAGTTTGGTCTGACTGCAATTAAAAAAGGGAGGCCAGGTGCACTAAAACTTACTTTATGCACGAGTCCATAGAAGGGCGGGACAAAAGGGTCTATTGTACGCAACCAATTTGGCTTGAAAGGAATTAGAATTCCCAAATTTATTCTATCTTCTTCCCTTTGCATGTTTGCTCGTCTTATTTGCTCAATTCTGTGTCACCATTGCTGTGTGAGTTATTTATTTCCAATGAAGTGACTTAGACTTGTATTTCAACCTTAGGTTGCAAAGCTGTTCTCGAAGATCGAAGAAATGGTAGAGGAAGAAACCAATCTGGTATTTGTTTTGATTGGTGAGAATTATAATAACTGAAGAATTCAGTTATAGTGATGAACTATTTAATTATCTTTCAGCATAGTAACTCCTTGCCCTTATTTAACAGATGAAGTTGAAAGCCTCGCCGCTGCTAGAAAAGCTGCTTTGTCTGGCTCTGAACCTTCAGATTCTATCAGGGTACCAATATATTTTGTATTAATAATAAACTTAGACCCTGTTGAGATTTCTTTTTGTTGAAGAACTGATGTGTTTTTTGTATTAAGCTGCATATTGTTTTATCCTTTGACTCATGCTATAACTTGTCAGGTAGTGAACGCTCTGTTGACCCAGCTTGACAAGTTGAAGTCCGCGCCAAATGTCATAATTCTGACTACGTCCAATATCACTGCTGCCATTGGTAAGCCTTTCATTAAATTCAGATGCTATATGAGGAGAGTTCATCTCAGCATCTTCATGCAAATATTGTTAGTTTATCAGTTAGATATTTTTAGATCTATGCACTGGTAGAGAATATGAAATTTCCACATTTAGCCTCCAACGTCAATCTTATGCCCATAGTTATTGCTTCCTCTGTCCTAATTTGTCACTTTCCTTTTTAGTCAGTCCCATAAAGAATGACACATTTCTAAGGAAATGTTTTGAGAAAATAGCTGAATCATCCCCTCCTCTCCCCCCCCCCCCCCC
>NC_028648.1:72901980-72928915 GCF_001406875.1 Solanum pennellii | reverse complement strand
CCCCCCCCCCCCCCCAAATCTATAACTGAATTTTCAACTCACACTTATATTTCATGTGGGTCCTATACCCCCTTGGACTCTTTAAAAGCAGAATAAAATATACCCCACCATTACCCACAACTATTAACATTGCAAACGCTATCAAAATCACCAAATAATCATGAAAACTATTACTCATATGGTTGGAAAAATCAAATCTTCATTAATCTCGTTGATCCAGTAAAATTCATTAACCTTCAAATCTTATCTTTAGTCTTTATTATTGTTTGATGAAGAATATTGTTGGTTTCTTTGACCCGAAGGAGGGATGATAAGTGCTGATATGGGTCTTGGATTGAGATTTGATTTGTGGGTTATAGAAGGTGGGGGATGGGGGTGACTAGGGAGGAATGGGGTGGAGAGAGATTAAAGATTAAAGGGAGTTTACTGTGAGAAAACATGTCTGAAGACTATAGAGAAGTGTGAAGAGTGAAAATGATGATGAAGAACGTGAATTACCTTATCTTTTTTTCTTTGATATACATGGTATTTGGTAGCTGACAGCGCGTGTGCATCACTACATGTTAAGAATATGGTTGTCTAGTCTTAGAGTGGTGTACATATTCTGCTTTAAAGTAGTCTAACGGGGCAATAGGACTTCGTGAAATATAAGTGTGTAGTTGAGAATCTGATTACAGGTTGGGGGGCATTTGGCTATTTTCTTAAAATGTCTTCTTGGAAAACAAGTTGGTTTCTAATTTATTGTCATGTTTGGTTGGTGAGTAAAAAATATTTCTCAATATTCATTTGATAAATGAAAACATTTTTTTTATAAAATATCTTTATTTTTGGCTATAGAAAAGAAAATACTTTTTAGGAAAATAGTTTCATCCAAAAATCAACCTCAATAATTGATTCGGGACCCAACTCAACAGCCAATCTTTGACCTGATCTCGACTCCCGACCTGGGATACGACCCGGACCCTAACACCCTAATCAGGACACAACTCTAGTGAACAATCAAGGATCGTACCTCGAGAGCCGACCTAGGACTTGACCTTGACTCTTGATCTAGAACTCGACATTCAAACGGTAACCCGACCTCGACATCATACCTGATGAAATCCCACAAGTGAGGTGTGGGGAGGGTAGAATATACGAGAACCTTATCGCTACCTCATGAAGATAAAAAACTTGTTTTTAGGGCTGCGCGTTCGGTCGGTTTGGTTTGGTTTTCTAAATTTTGGTTCGGTTTTTCGATTCTCGGTTTGACATAATGTGAAACCAAACCAAACTGAAAAAAATTCGGTTTGGTTAGGTTATTATAATTTCGGTTCGGTTTATTTCGGTTTGGTTTCCGGTTTAACCAAATTTAATTAAAAGTCGTCTGTGGACTTTAGTACTTGTTGTCTAACCAAATTTATTTCAGACATGTTGGCTTTAGTACTTGTTTTCTAAACACCACAAGACAGTACAAAAAGTAACAAACACTTGATGTTGTAGAAACTAAACGTTCTGCACAAAGGCTAAAATGATGTTGTAGAGTCTTAAAATTAATTTAGGAAGTAAACATTAAGAATGTGTACTATGAACCAAAATGAACTATCTTTGCCATGTTTATGTCTCCAAATTTACCAACAGACAACTAATGGATGTCTTCTTGTCTCAAAACACATTTTGCCAACTTTATGACAAACGGGAATTATAAAGGTCAATATATGCTCCAAAATCATTAAAGGCTCATTTAGAAAGATTAGCTATGAACTTCTTCTCACAGTAAAAGAACACTCACATTGCTCATATAGAAACCATAAGAACCACTGTTTGTGAGATAATCACTGCCAAAATATGTATGTATAGAAATAGAATAAATTACTTCTTCTAGAGGAAACTCAAAGCAACTAAATTGGTCTACAAAGATCTCAAACAAAGAGTAGTCTCTAGGATGAGTCCCTACTACTTGGTCTTTGCAACTTGTGTCTGTCTCACTGGAGCTACTAGTCTACTATGAGCCTCCGACTTACAAGTTACGAGTTACGAGAGTTGAGAGATAAGATTTGCGGGCTTGCGACATATGTTGAGAGATGAGGGACAACCACTGAATCTGATGTTAGGACTTAGGGCAATCAATTTAGGGCTTGCTGAATTTTGATTGGAATTGGCTTGGGTATGGGCTGAGAATTTTAATTAAGGTTGTGGACTTGTGGGCTATCAACTATAAATTGTAATTGGGCCTGCTGGTAATGGGATAAAGAATATGTACATATAATTTTGGTTTTTTGGTTAACCGAATTTTTAAAGCTAAAAACCAAAAATCAAACCGAAAAACTAAAATTTTGAAAATCAAAACCGAAACCGACCGAAATAACCGAAAAACTGAAATTGAAATTTGAAAAAAATCGGTTCGGTCGTTTTTTTTGGTTTTAACCATATTATGCTCAACCCTACTTGTTTTTAAAAGACCCTTAGCTCTAGTGCAACATATCCTGGTATACTGATGAAGGAGTCAATTAAGAAAATATAGCAAATGACAAGGAAACAATGCAAAAGTCTACCCGAGAGGAGCCAAAATAAAATGAAATCATGTGTAATCGAAACACCATAAACTACATACTAGGATTGATTAATAAAGAGAAAAGACATAAAGTCAACACTTAAGTTGTCCAGAATTTTCAAAAAGACACCTTAACTTTGTAACCGTCCTATTACCCCACTAAACTATTTTGAATAGATATAATTAAATCATTTTTTGTCCACCTGACATAGAGAGTGGTGTGCACTCTCTCAAAGAGAGTAAACAACCTATAATAAATAATATAATTTTATTTTTTATAAGTACTTTATTATAAAATATATTTTCTTATTTTTCTTGTTATTTTAATTTTTTTTACTTTTTATTTTTTCTTTCTCTTTTCTTCTTTCTTCTTTCTTCTTCTTCAAAAATCCATTCTCATGTCCATCCATTAAAGCTTCTTACTTTCAATGTCATCATTTTTACCACAACTTCACCTTCCTTTTTTATTACTATTAATTTTACTCTCTTTAATTCTAAAATTTTATCTAAATATTTTCTTAAATTTCGAACAATTTGATAAACTCGTTAGATTTCATGATGATCAGGAAGTATCATATAGTTTCTTTTTATCCGATTTCAATTAAGTTTTTCAATTTTCGGGAATTAATTGATTCTTTTAAAATTATCATTTCTAATTTTGAATCTTGTATGAAAATGAGTAGTTTATGATACCTTCTAAATTTTCTTAGAAAAATAATTAATTTTGCTATTAATAATTCGATAAAGTCTAAAAAAATAATATGAATTCTATAAAGAATTTGACCAGAAGAAGAAAAACAAAATAAAAAAATGGGAGTAGGGTTCAATTTGACATGGGGTGTAGGAGGTGAAGAAAAAAAAGATAGTGGAGGAATGAATCACTTGAAAGTGGGAGGTGGGAGATGAAGTGAAATTTAAGATAAATCAAAATTAAAAGTCAAAAAGTAAGAGAGAAATAAAGTTTTAAAAAAAAGGTAAAGGAAAAACTTAAGATAAAAAAATACATTTTAAATTAAATTAACATGTGTCATGTAATGATTGGTGTGTGAAACACTTGCTTCTTAAAACTTGGGGCTGATCGAAAAATGGTATAATAATATATTTTCAAAATTGTTTAGTGGTGTAATAGGACAGTTGCAAAGTTAAGGTGTCTTTTTGCAAATCCTAGATAACATGAGTGGTGACTTTCTGTCTTTTCTCATTAATGAATAAAATCTACAATATTAAACTATGATAAAACTACCATAATACCACTAGTACCATCGCCAATACCCGCAGCCTAAGCAAGACTTCGCTACACTACCTTCTACCCTAATATGTGCCCTCCACACCCTCCTATCTAGGGTCATATCTCTTGATAGCTGAAGCTGCGTCATATCATGTCTTATCACCTCTTTCCAATACTTATTCGGGCTACCTGTGCCTCTCTTCATTCCCTCTATAACCAACCTCTCGCACATCCTCACCTTGGTGTCTATACATCTCTTCACATATCCAAACCATCTTAATTTCATTTCCCTCATCTTGGCCATTATGAAGGCCATTCCCACCTTATGTCTGATTTCTTCATTTCTAATCTTATTGCTCCCAGTATGACCTCACATCGACCTCAACATGCACATCTCCGTAACATGCATCTTTTGAACTTGAGAGTTTTTGACTAGCAAACACTCAGCCCCATACAACAATGTCAGTCAAACCACCACTATAGAAAAATATTTGAGTTTTGATGTACCTCTTTATAACACAAGACCTCGGAGGAAAGACTCCAGCTCATTCATGCTGCACCAGTACAATGTGTGATGTCACCATTGATGTCCCCACTCTCCCGAACTATAGACCCAAGATACTTGATTGTATCCCTCTTGTACATTTTGTGTGTCAAGCCTCATTTCCAAGCCTACCTCATACGTCACCTCAATTAATTTGCACTCCACATATTCGGTCATGGTCCGATTCCACCTAAACTCTTTAGCCTCCCAACAGTTTATTTAAAATTTGACCTTGAGGCCCAATCCCGAATATCCGACTTGAGGTCCGACACCAAAACTAGGATCCAATTTTCAAACTAGGATTCAATATCTAACGCAAGATCCATCCATGTTACCCAACTCAAGACCCGACATTAAACTCGAGACTTGGCCAAAGACCTGCCTTTTGAATTCGGACATGACCCCAACACTCAACCTCGATGCCTAATCCAATGCCCAATCATGACACTCAATTAGAGATGTGAATTTTGGATCAGAATCCGACTTAGACACCCGACCTAAGACTCGAATTCCTCAACGAGAGCCAATCTCGACACACAACTTGAGACTCAAACTTACCCTATCTTGACACTCAACCTCGACTCTCGATCCAAGACTCTACTCCCAAATCAGGACATGACCGCAACACTTACCCCGATGACTGCTTCAGGTGCTGATCCTGACATATGATCGAGACTTGCCTTTGATAGTTGACCCAATCTCGACACCTAACTTGGGATTAGGATTCTAGACTGGGCCAACCTTAGATAACCTCGACACCCAACATGAGACCTAACCTCGAGACTCGACCTGAGACCTAACTCGACTCTTGAACCAATCACTAACTTTGAAATCGAGTCTTGGCCCCAACATTCAATCTAGCATTTGACCTTGAATCTTCACTCAAGACCCACCACCAAACACATGATCCAATCCTAACTCGATCCTACCTAGGACTCGGGATGTGAGTCTCGCATTGAGGTTAGGAGACATGAATTAAGTCCTAAAATGAGAATTTCAGGTGTGCGATTTAAAAAGAGTTCTGAAAAATGTTTTTCTTACTTTTTGGCAGTGTTTTGGGAAGCGAGAAGCGGAAAAAAGCGACGAGGGCTTGCTTCACAGAAGCGAGAAGCGTGAAGCGAAGCGCGCGCTTTTTTTTTTTTAAAAAGCGACATTTAGTATAAAAATAATNATGAAGAAAAGAAGAGAAGAAGAAGAAGAAAAAACTAGAGTAGTCAAAACTCAGAGAGATGAAGAGATGAAGCACAGGCGAAAATTGTATATTTCAGGAGAAAAGAAACTCATAGAGATGAACTAATAAACATTAGCTAAAAAAGAGATGAACAAAAAGTTACATGCAGTCGCGGTTGAGGTTGAAGAGAGAGGCAGCCTCAGTCGAGATCGTCAGGAGAGAAAGAAGGGAAAGAAGTATTGTGAAAGAAGAGCCGCGACGAGAAAAGAAGGGAAAGAGTCGTGAGGAGAGAGAAGATTATATTTCAGATTTTTTTTAAAAAAAAACCTAATTTTTTTAAAAAAACCTTAATTGTCGCTTTTTTTTATAAAAAGCGCGCTTTATTGCGCTTTTGCCTTAGGGTCGCTTCTCGCTTCTTCATCTGAAGCGAGAGCTTTTTTCAGATCGCCTCGCCTCAAGATAAAAAAGCGCACAAGGGTCGCCTCGCTTTGAAGCGCGCTTTAAGCGCGCTTTTCACAACACTGCTTTTTGGAGGTAAGTCATATTCTTTAAATTAGAGGAAAATAAGTTGATTTAGAAAATATTTGTAGAAACTCTTAAGCAACCCAACCAAACACACTGTTAGTAACAGTTTAATTTGAAAATACTCATTTTATCCTTAGAGAAATGATTTATAGCCAGACAAACATCTATCACTGACTACAAGTTTAAAGTCTTTGTTTCTTAAACTCCGTGCCAAGTCAAAGGGAGTATCCTTTTTGTTCTACTTCCTGGGTCTCAATTTATATGATGGTGTTTGACTAAGCATGCCGATGGTTTATCAACATCTCTAACCCACAAAGGTAGGGGTAAGGTTTGTGTACACCCCGCACTCCCCAAACTCCAGTTGTAAGATTATATAGAGTATGTAGTTGTGTGTGTTTGATTGAACATAGAGTTTAAAAAATAACATACTTAGTGTGATTTTACAAGTGGGGTCTAGGGAGGGTAACATCATATATAGAGAGGTTATTTCCAGTAGACCTCCGGTTTAAAAAAAGTTTGCCAACCAGTTTGAGAAAGGGAATACAAATATGAGAGCAATAACACAAATAAAGTAGTGCGAAAAGGGAAGTAGTAGTACTACACGACGAAAAGGAGGGAGAACAATAACTACAATTGAAAGAAGTATGCTATGTTTTTCGACGCATACTAAAAAGAAAAAGTATGATACATAAATTGGAAGAGAGGTAGTATGATTTTTGAAAATAAATAATTGTCTCCTCTCTAATTTTATACATTACGTTAGTTTTATTGAAGATGGAAAATTCAAAAAAACTCTTAAGGTTTGTTGGGCTTTAGATGAAAAGCGCAAATAAAATGTGAGCTTTAATGAAAAAAGGTGTAAATGAATTTTTTTTACAATACATGATGTCCAAAGACTAATAATTATAAGTATGAATAACAATATGTAGGATAGAATTGATAAATAATTATGATAATCTGAAATATCAATTATTTAGTGTTGCCTTCTTAGGATTACATTCATTGGCGAGAAAAAAGTATGTCTTAGAGCCTTGATGACAGCACTGAAGTGCCAACCCAAGCTAATCGGAACACTCGACATGTTGCACACCTTTGATAGTGACGACCTTCATTACGTTTTGATGCAGACTGGTGTGATTACTCTCTGCTAGGAAAATTCTTTAGTCACCCAAATTGATAGGATAAATCAGGGAGTTGAATTAGAGCCCATTTGGACTGGCTTAAAAATAATTGATTTTAAGTCAAAAATAAAAAAAGTCAAACTTACTGCCTTCTCCCTCGCGATAGAATTAAAAATAATTGACCTCTTCTGCCTCGCGATTGACCTCTTCTCGGCTTCTCCATCGTGACTCTCTTCTCCCTCACTGCCTTCTCCCTCGCGACAGACTTCTCAAGTTCTCCCTCGCTCTCTTCTCAGTCGCGACAGACTTCTCCAGTTCTGCCTCGCGATTCCGTTCTCCAGTTCTCCCTCGCGACTGTCTTCTCAGTTGTCCCCTTGCGACTCTCTGCTGCTGCGGCCTGCGAGGTATATCGTTTTTCTCTGTTCTTCAATTTTTTTCTGTTCGTCAAATTTTTTCTCAGTTTTGTTTTTCTTGTCTAAGCAGTGTTTACTGCTTTGTATGTTTTTTTTTTTAAAATTATTGGCAGTCAATTAAAAAAAGAATCTTTCCAGTTTCCTAATTATTTATTCCAATATTCCTAAACAGTGAATTAATTGAATTCAATAACCAATGGCGGATGCTAGCAAAAAGGGGGACATTGGATGAAATTATGACACTCAAGGAGCGACGAAAGATTCGGTTAATTGTAACTTTTGTGGGAGTACTTTTAATGGTGGAATAACTCGACACAAGCAACATTTAGTGGGTGATTTCAAGAATGTTAAACAATGTGCCGCTTGTCCGTCGGAGATTAGAGAAGAAATAAGGGCTTATATGCACAACAAAATCGCTAATAATCCCAAATTTCAAGTGAGGTAGCCGGAAGAATATATTGATGTTGATGATCTTGATGAAATGGATGATTATGCGGAAATGATGCCTCCCTCCAAAACTCAAAAGATATCTTCTAGTGGAGGTTCATCCACCACACGGAATGTGATGAAAGGACCTTTGAACCTCTATTTTTCACAGAAATCAACACAAAAAGGAGGCTTTGAAAAAGGAGGAGGAATTGATGAAACAAAGAAAATTCTAAGAGAGTGTGCGGTAAGTGCTTTTGCAATTTGGATGTATGATGTCGGGCTCCCTTTTAATTGCGTCAATCACAAATCATTCGATAAATTTATTAAGGCGGTTGGACAACATGGCCCCGAAATGAAGCCTCCTACATTCCATGAAGTTAGAGTCGCTCACTTTCAAAAAGAGGTGGATAAAGTAGAAAAAATTGTTGATGAGCATAAAGTGCAATGGACAAAGTTTGGATGTTCCATTATGATGGACAAATGGACGACACGAAATGGCAAAATGATGATCAATATTTTGGTGAATTCTCCAATCGATAGTGTATTTCTTGGTTCTGTTGATGCTAGCAATGAACCTACCGATTCCACAAAAGTGTAGAAGTTATTTGAAAGCACTATCGAAAGAATTGGACCGGAAAATGTTGTACAAATTTTCACCGATAATGCTAGTGAGAATGTCACAGCGGGAAGTATGATGATGGGTGCGTACCCACACATTTATTGGACTCCATGTGCCGCTCATTGCATCAACTTGATATTTGGTGACTTATTCAAGGTTAAGCCATATGCTTCCGATAATCAACCTATCCTTTACCTTTCTTTATAGTCAATAATTCATTAGCTACTAATTAATACAATTTAATCTTTCTGTAACAGTTTTTAAGAAGGCCATCAGAATCCATTCTTACATTAGTCAAAGACCATTGTTGTTAAACTTGATGAGAAAATTCACCAAAGAAAGAAATTTGGTGAAACCGGCCAAGACAAGATTTGCAACGACATTCTTAACTTTGAGAGCTATGTACATACAAAGAAAAAACTTGAGAACTTTGGTCCTCTCAACCGAATGGAATTCAAGTAAATTTGCAAAGGAAACTTTGGGGAAAGAAGTTGCCAATCTTATTATTCCTGTCCAGTTTTGGAATGATGTTAATCGGGCACTTATAGTTTGTGGCCCTTTGACGAAAGTGCTTCCTTTGGTGGATGGGGAGAAAAAACCACCAATTGGTTATATTTATGAAGCAATGGATAGAGCCAAAGAAGCTATTGCACATGGTTTTCGTGGAGTTAAGAAGCAATATGAGAAAGTGTATGAAATTATTGATGCAAGGTGGTCAGAACAACTCCATCGGCCCTGACATGCTGCAGGCCATGTTTTGAACCCATGATTATATTATAAAGCTCAAGAAGAGGGAACTTTAGCAAAGTCTCTGTGGACCGAGTATATTGCATGTGTTGAGAAGTTGGTCCATGATACAACCATACAAGATGCACTAGTCGCTGAGCAACCTAAGTACAAAATGGCGGATGGACTATTTGGTTGTGGTCCGGCTAAAGAGCTAGAGACACAAGGTCATCGGGTAAGTGGTTTGATTTAGATCTTACTTAAATTATTTGACTAATTTATAGTCACTAACCTTTAAATTTATTTTATTATAGTTGAATGTTGGTCACTATTTGATAGTGAAACACCAAACTTGCAAAAGTTTGCCATGAAAGTATTAAGCCTAACTTGTAGCTCATTCGGATGTGAGCGAAATTGGAGTGTGTTTGAACAAGTAAGTAAAAATTTATATCCTAATTTTCATATTATATTATTATCAATATCAACTAGTTATTATCAATAACTTATGCACAATTCATTCCAAAAAGAGGAATAGGCTTACACTATCGCGTCTCAAATGATCTA
This sequence comes from Solanum pennellii, assembly GCF_001406875.1. Taxonomy (NCBI): domain Eukaryota; kingdom Viridiplantae; phylum Streptophyta; class Magnoliopsida; order Solanales; family Solanaceae; genus Solanum; species Solanum pennellii. The sequence goes on along the minus strand of NC_028648.1, from coordinate 72,919,042 downwards.
GTGTACATTACAATAGAACATTGAAACGTCGTTATGATGCTCGTGATCTTATTGATCCAATTCACTTGGATAACATAGATGATTCAAATGAACGGTTAGTTGGATGCCCCGAAGATCAAGATGATGAACTAGTATATGAGGATGATGATCTTTGTGCTACGACAATTGGAGCGGACGAGAGTATCTACATCTTAGGGGACTTTCTTCAAGATCAAGAGCACTTGACAAGGGCAAAGGAGTAGAAAGTACATTTACAAGTTCATCTTTAAGTAGGACTCGGACACTAATTGATGAAGAATACGAGGAGGAAGAAGATTAAGAGCAATATAATGATGTAGAGCATTTTGATCTTCAAGAGTTGGATAATTTTGAAGAAGAATAGACATTTAAAGTTTTAGTTATTGTATTTTGAATTGTTTGGTCTTTAAAGTTTTAGACATTTTAGTATCTACTATTGGTTTTTGAATTGAATATTTGCTAATATGTTATTGCTATTAAGATTTTGGATAAAATATACAATTAAATATTTTTAATTTTTGGTATTAATTGGCGCCTTGATTCAAAAAGGCAAGCGCCTCGCCGCTCGCCTCGCCGCGTGGCGAGGCAGGCCCTTGTCGCCTCTCGCCGTCCACAACACTGATTTTAACTCATTTTTTACTTATTTGAGGTTATTTTAATCTTGTCAAATACTTCATAACTTATTTTAAGTCATTTTTGACTTATTTGAAGTTATTTTTATATTTGCCAAAAGACTTCCAGAAGTCAAAACTGACTTAAAAGTAGGTTTGGCCAATTTTTAAGTCAATCGAAACACCTTCTTAGCAATCCTGCTCCTACTGTCCAGTTTCCGGTAATATTTCGGGTTTTCATATGGGCCTGAAATTCCTATAGTAAGTTTCGGTTATTGATCTTTGCCACCATCCAGTATTGATCTACCCAGAACTTTGGCATGTTTAGTGTCCTTTGTCAAATTGTGGTACAAGATGTCATCTACACTCTTGTTTCACGTCATGACTAAGAACTATCTCGGCTGATCGACAAAACTGAAGTATTTGAACAATATAATGTAGATGTCTAGTTCTCCAAGTATTCTGCTGTAAGTAGTCATGCATACTGAAATACGAAAGGCTATATATTGCTTTGACAATGGAATTGCAAGCACGGTGACTCTAGAGTTTCTTTAATTGTCTGAGAACACTGTGTGCAGATTCGAATTCATATAATAATATCAACTTCACTTTGTTGTTTTATCCTTTCTTTTTTCCTTTTCAAAAAGCATGTGTGGATGATCTTGCATGTGTTTGTTCCTCCCTTTTTGAATCTTGTTCACAAGTGCCATGTTCAAATTTTTCTACCATCGGTTTCTTCTGCTATTAAAATTTTAAACCAGTACCAGCTGTACAATATGTAATGCATGTTTAGCATTGCTAGATTGAATATCTTCATTTGAAAGCTGCCGTAATGTACACTAGAAGATGAAAATCTGGAATTCTCATGAAAATTAAACTGATGTTACAGTGCAATTGGTGCATTTTTCCTTTTACTTCCATTTTCTGCCAGTTACATGCTTACCACCATCTCCTGATCAGATTCACATGAGTTGCAATTTATTTCTAAAAGATGTAACCTTCATGGGATTGCAGATATAGCTTTCGTGGATCGTGCTGACATTAAGGCTTATGTTGGACCACCTACGCTTCAAGCACGTTATGAGATACTCCGATCATGCTTGCAAGAGCTATTGCGTACTGGAATTTTGTCAAATTCGCAGGTACTACTTGTTGGTCTTTGGTTCACATTGCTTTGTTTAGCAATTCTTTACAAATGACTGGAGTATATGCAGGATGGAGGTTGCCTTGTTCTTCCAAGTTATGCTAGTTTGAAGGAGAAGATGAGTGAAGTAGTTTCAACTGAGTCTCAAATGTTTCCACATCTTGGTAAACAATTGCTTGAAGCTGCAGAGGCCTGTGAGGTAAAGATTTGCCCTTTATTTCCAGTCAAGTAAATGCAGCAGCATATAATTGTGATGAACAAATATGTGTATCTTTCAGGGTATGAGTGGAAGATCACTTAGAAAGCTACCATTCTTGGCACATGCTGCACTTGCTAATCCTTACAGTTGTGAACCTGGCAAATTTTTGCATGTAATGATGCAAACAGCTAAAAGAGAGCGTTCAGAGCTGTCTGAGTGAATTTTTCCCCATTAATTGTTAAAAATCCTGCTTCTGTTAGCAAGCTCAACTATAAAGCAAACGGGGAGAGAGATTATCATATGCATGGTTACTTGAGCCAGAAAGAAAGAAGCTCTTTGGGGAGGAGAGTTGAGAGGTTTCTGGGCAATGTGATATATTTGAAAGTTAATGTATTCTTGCATGTTGTAACATCCATTGAGCTACGAGCTGCATCTGCATATATAAAACTTTAGCTGATTAATGGCATATGTATATCGTATCCCCATCAGATATTGATTGAACAAGTCAGTCATCGTGGGTCGAATTAACTTTCGTTTACCAAGCAGGGTTGACGCTCTGATTATGTCAGCCATTGAGCTGTAATGAAGTTGATAATAGACCTCACCCCGTTTTATTTTGGCATCACAAAATTGTTGCAAATAATGTCAATATTATATTCTATCTATATAGAAAATTAGGGTTATTAATTGAGTTTGAATTAAAGAAATTTGCTTAATCGTGTCTGATACAATCGCACTCAATCACCACAATAGAACTTAGTCTAGGACTTGAAAGCTCGAAAAAGATGGAACTATTACAGGATATAACCGAGATATAAATTAAGAAGATGTAAAGAAAGAGAGAAAGAAGAGATTAATATATTTCATGAATACTTGAACCAGTACATATGCCATGTATTTATACAACTCATCAATGAGTGAAATGAATTAAAGATGAATACCCAACTAACTAACTACTTTCGTGACAGTGACTAACTTCTTGACAATGAACAGTGTTAAATGTCTGCCAGTTCTAGCAGATTTCTTGCGACTTCACATACTTGCATCAATACCCCTTGTTTGAAGAATAGCCTTATCCTCGAGGCTGGAATGAAGGAAATCGATGCTGCAACTCCGTGAAGATTTCCCATGTGACTTGAGCTTCATTAATGCCCAACCATTTGACCAACACTTCACAAACAACCTTATTACCTATCTTAATCATTCTCCTCTCTAATATAGCCTCAGGCAATAATGGACAGTAAGGACTAGACATGTAACACTGGGGGTGGGTGAGGACAATAAGTACTTCATGACATTGTTTGAGTTGTGAAACATGGAAAGTAGGACGGATCAATACATCTGCTGACAGTAAAAGCTTATAAGCAACTTCTCCAATCTTAGCATCAATCATGTAGGGACCAAAGTACTTAGCAGCTAGCTTGTTAAAGGGTCGAGAGGCCACCAAAAACTGTTTGTAAGACTGTAGCTTTAGATAGACCCAGTCCCCTACACTAATAAGCTTGTCAGACCAGTGCTTATTGGCCATATATCTCATTCTTTGTTGAGTCCTGGACAATTGTAACTTGAGCAATGCAATAATAGTTTCCCTTTCCTCCAAAGATCTATCAACCATCTCATTAGAGGACTCACCAGCCAAATAGGGAAGATGAATATTTGCTTTTTTACCATAAAAAGCTTCAAAAGGGGAACACTTGAGAGCTGAGTGATAGGTTGTGTTGTGCCGCCACTCATCAAGAGGTAAGTGAGCCACCTATTCCAAAGGTTTGTCTAAGCAGAAACACATTAGATAAGTCTCCAAGGTCCAATTCAAGACCTCATTCTGACCATCTGTTTGAGAATGGTAAGCTGTAGACTTATGCAATCGAACTCCTTTGAATGTGAACAGTTCTTGCCAGAAGGAACTTAAGAAAACAGGATCCTTATCACTGACTATAGTAGAGGGCATACCATGCAACCTAAACACAATGGCCAAGAAGCTATGAGCTACAATCTGAGCAGTGTAAGGATGTTGTAAGGCAATGAAATGGCAATACTTTCTCCACCTATCAACCACCACTAGAATGACATCCTTGCCTTTAGATTTAGGTAAACCCTCAATGAATCCAAGTTGATGTCAGTCCAACACCTTCAGGAATGGGTAGAGGTTGAATGAAGCTCGGATAAGCTGAGGCATCATACTTGTGTCTTTGGCATACATCACATCTATTAATGAAGCTCCTAACATCTGTAACCATAATCTTCTAGTAAAATAAGGATTGCAATCTCCTAACGGTAGAATCCCTCCCAGAGCACCCTGAGGTGTAGAATGCGATAACTGAATAATGTGGTCTCTCATCCGTTGGTCAGACCCCACCACCAATCTTCCATTCCACCTAAGTTGAGAGTTAATCCAAGTAAAGATTTATAAAAATTCACTATCAGCTTAGTGATCAAGGTTTGTAAGGCATCATCAGAAGCCTAAGATTGTTGAATCTGGCAGAAGAGTGTGTCATGAGGGGTAAGCAAAGATAAGGACACTAATTTTGCACAATTATTTCTAGAGAGAGCATCAACAACTTTGTTGTCCAGTCATTTTTTGTATTCAATAGTGAAACTAAAAGCCATAAGCTTTGAAATACTGGCTACCTGAAAATCAGTGTGTATAGTTTGCTCCAATAGATGTTTCAATGCCTTTTGATCAGTCCTGACTATGAAGGGTCTACTTAACAAATAATGTGACCATTTGGTTACAACAAAAACTAATGCCAGTAATTCTCTATCATAAACACATATGGACTGATGTCTAGGGGCTAATGTTTTACTAATATAGGCAATAGGGTGCCCCTGCTGTATTAGAACAACAACAATACCTTTTCCACTTGCATTTGTCTCAATAACAAAAGGTTCATCATAATTTGGCAGAGCCAAGACATGAGCAGTCACCAAGGCTTCCTTGAGAGTAAGGAAGGCTGTAATAACTTCTTCATTCCAAGCAAAACTGAAGTAAGTCATGTAGGGGTCTGCATATAGTTCCAAATCTTTTGATGAATCTATTATAATACCCTGCTAGACCAATGAAACCTCTGAGGTGTTTGACGGTAGTAGGTAGTTCCCAAGCTTGAACTGCAGATATCTTCTTAGGGTCAGTTGCTACTCCCTTAGCACTGGTAAAATGTCCTAAGTACTCCACTTCTTTGACCCCAAAAGCACACTTAGATTTTTTAGAATACAATTGATGGTTTTTCATCAATTCAAACATAGTTCTCAAGTGATCCACATGAACAAACCTATTTCTGCTATAAACCAAATATCATCAAAGAAAACTAATACTTATATCCTGAGTAGTGGTTTGAAAACTGAATTCATAAGGCTTTGGAATGATGAAGGAGCAATGGTTAACCCAAAGGGCATTACCAAGAATTCATAATGACCATCATGAGTTTTGAAGGCTGTTTTATGCACATCAAATTCAGCCATTCTCAATTGATGATAGCCAACTCTAAGATCAATTTTAGAGAATACCTCAGCACCCCCCAATTCATTCAATAAATCTTTAATAATAGGGAATGGGAATTTATCTTTTACAGTTACATGATTCAAATCCCTGTAATCAATACAAAGTCTCCAACTACCATCCTTTTTCCAACTAACACAACTAGGGATGCATATGGACTAGTACTGTGCTGTACAACCCCTTGATCTAGCATCTCCTGCACCAAATTTTCAATAATATCCTTCATCACTCTCGGAAACCTGTAAGGTTTCTTACTAACAGGTCCTGCGTTGTCTATGAGTAGTATTATGTGATCATAGGGTCCTCTGCGAGGTGGTAATGCAGTAGGGATATCAAATATACCCTTGTATTGTTCCATTAAAGGAACTAAAACAACTGGTATGTCATTAACTGTGGTTGTGATAGCCTGGATAATGGTGACACTGGAATGTAACATGTGAGTTTAAAGACAACATATAAAATTGAACTTGTTCTTCAGGTTTTTTATTCAACACCTTATCCCTAGTAGTCCTGACTTGAGTGGTTGCCACCCTAAACACACGTTTCTTCCCTTGGTGCCTGAATTCAATGGTCCTTTTGCAAAATTAAAGAGAATTCTTCCCTATGTATTCAACCATTTGACACATCAATATTTCCTAATGGCAGTAATAAGAAATCAGAAGAAAATGTAGTTCCATGCAACAACCACTGTATATTTATACAAATGGACGCAGTTTGACCTTTCTCCCATCAGCTACACTAATAGACTGTTCCATGATTATGTTGGCCTTCTATCTTAGCAGTCTTGCCATTTCTTCATCAATAAAATTATTGGTACTTCCTGTATTAATGAGTATCTGTAATGGTCTTTTCTCACGATAACCAGTGACTCTAATGGTCTAGTACCCAGTGACCCCAGTGGAAGCTTTAAAGAAATTGTCATACATTCCTCAGGACTAGCAATGCTATCAATTGCTTCTTTTCTTGGAACTGATCTGGTTCCATACCCTCTTCCATAGTTATATCTCCTTCCTCACACAATTCTACTAAGCACAACTACTTCTTGTCCTTACACAGATGCCCCCTTTCATACTTCTCATCACAAAGGAAACACAATCCTTTGGACCTTTTCTCATCCAGCACTGCTGCAGTTAAGAGCTTGTTCCATTCACATTGGCCTGAAATCAACTAGGCTTGTTATAGGAATTATCAAAAGGTTTCTTGTAACTAGTCTGGTATAGGCTTCTGTTAATCTGATTTCTATGGAGGTTTAGAGTTGGAAATATGGGATTCTAAAATTTTTTAGAAGGTCTAGTTCCCCAAGATTGAGCTTGTACCTCAAAAATTTCCTCCTGTAATCTAGCAAACTTGTAAGCCTGCATCAAGGTTTTTGGGGCCTGCATCCATACTGATTTGTTAAATTCAGGTTTGAGACCTCCCAAAATACAACTGATGGCATTATCATTAGACAAATTCACCCTAGTTAGCAACCTATCAAACTCAACTTGGTAAGCTCTTACATTACTAGTCTGTTCCAGGTGCTTAATGGATTCCATTGGATATTCATATCCATCCCCAAATCTTTCATTCAAAGCTAAAATATACTCTGTCCAAGTAGGATCTACAACAGTGTTCCTAGCTTTCATATAAGACCAATGCCAAGCAATAACTTCCCATCTGTTGAGGTGACCTTGACCCTCTCACTATTAGAAATTTCATTCATGGAAAAGAACTGATCCACCTTATACAACCATGTTTTAAGATCTTGCCGAGAAAATTTAGGGAAATTTAACCTAGATCATTGAGTAAGGAAATTACCAATTACTCCAGTTTGAATGTATCGACTTGTGTTCAACTGCCTCGATTCTCTAGAATTGTCACCTCTAGCAGAAGATTCATGTCTGGAATTATCCAATTCCTTGTCACTCTGCTTCATACCACAAATGGCTTGCTTAATTTCCAACAATTCCTTATCCGTTCTTACATTTCGATCATTCATACCCTTCATCAATTTCTACAATTGTTCTTGAATCTACACGAATTGTTGTCTGCCTCGTCTGTCGATCCTTCTGTGTTATTATTGTGAGTCAAAGCCATGCCGAGGAACGGAAACTCTGATACCAATTGATGCAATCACACTCAATCACCACAATAGTGGTTAGTCTAGGAGCTGAAAGCTCGAAGAACATGGAACTAATACAGGGTATAACCGAGATTTTAGTTTAGAAGATGTAAAGGAAGAGAGAAAGAAGAGATAGATATATTTCATGAATACTTGAACCAACACATATGTTATGTATTTATACAACTCATAAATGAGTGAAATGAATTAAAGATGAATACCCAACTAACTAACTAACTACTTTCCTGACATTGACTGACTAACTTCTTGATAGTGAACAGTGTTAACTGTCTAACAATTCTAACAACTTCCTAACACAATCCTAGCGACTTCATATACTTGCATCAGTGTCTCTGAAAAAGTAATTTGTACACCAATGTTTAGTATAATGTCCTTCTTAACTTAGACAAGGAAGAATAGCTAGGTGGAGTTTTGCCAAATTGCAACTAATCGAGGAAATTATTTTGGAACGGGAAGCATGATGATATTCAAATTTCTTAAAAAGATGACATCATAATGGCTCTAGTGTAGAACATTGTATCCAAGGGTGTTATTGGGTGAAGTGTACCAAAATTCCTTTTGACGTACAAATTAAAAAACATAGATTTATAAGTTGTATGCACTAAAATTGGAGGCAAAAGTCTCGGGTGTAAATTGTAAGTCCCATGCAAATAAAGCGTTCACATCTTTGCAATTCAATTTGTTGCTTCAAAAGTATTTTTGCTTTAATGATATTATATTTTTTGCTATCATGTTTTCATGTTGTATTCTTTTTTTTCTTAAAATACATAATTAGAAAAGAGCTTGATATATCCCTCCACTTCACATGATATATCTATCATTACAAAAGTGGTTGACAAATACCCCAACCATTACAAAATGGTTCACATATATTCCTACCATTACAAAAGTTTTTCACATATATTCCTATCGTTACAAAAATGACTCATATATATCCATTTCGCTACAAATATGACTCTCATATACCCTTTTCATCTAATGGAATAGACTTTTTTTAGTTTAATTTTTAAAAAATTCACATAGGGGTATGTTTAAAAAAAAATAAAACTAAAAAAATAAACCACGCCTTGAAGGCCATATTATTGATAAAACCAAAATAATAACACAAGCAACTAAAGGGTCCAGGACCAACAACAACTCAAACTCGAAAAAAAACAACCTAATCAACAAGAATTAGGGGTCTGGAAAACAAAAGTGCACCACCCTTCTCATTGCAACTTTATCTTCTTCATAGAGAAAAATAAGCTCTGATGTGGGGGCGAACAGAGATAAATGGCCAGCAGAGAACTCGAAATACTAGTCACATTTTGATCCAAGAGAAAGCTAGCTTGAGTAGAAGTCATTGGCGATGCTTAAAACTCTTATAAACGCCTTCACTCTAGCTCAGTGAAGGATCCTTCAATGTAGCTTCTGCAAGACAAAATGTCATGACCCGAGAGCACCCCCTAGTCGTAACACGGCGTACTCGAGCCCGAAGGGGTCATATACAAATGTCATAACATTCATTGCATTCGATAAGGAAAGTAGTGCGAAATAAAATACTTATTTCAAATCCAAACATTCAAAATTTATTTAAAAACACTTTAGAACACAAAGGAAGTATAAATCTCACATGGCCATCTAAAAAAAAGTCTTAAAAACTGAAGTTGGGACACGACCCTTTACATTCGAAAAGATTATAATGTCTATTACATGAATAAAAGCAAACTTTAAAAGACACTTGTCCTCGGTCAATGAGGACATACCACTCTTAGCCTTGGAGAAGACTCATTCAAAGCACTTCAATCTAGATGGAAGAAATTAGTTTCAGGAACCTACACTTGTAGTAAAATAAGAAAAATATGCGTTAGAACACAAAAATGTACTAAGTATTATGACTATGCAAAAATATGATTTATAAGGGACATTTTGGTTAGAAACCATGCAATATGCCACTTTTTAGAAACATCATGTACAATAGCATAAAAGAAATACAAGACAAGTATAATCACTATACAAGTCATAATATAACACTTGGACAATATCAACATTAAAACCTTTACCTTCACCTTAGACCTTCACTTTTATATGACCCTTATGCTATACCTTGTGCAATGCATGGATGTATCCCATACAACCATCCACACCAAGGCCCCACATTAAGGCCACCAAGAGTGAACTTACCATTCCTTCCTTTTCACCCTTTTCACAATATCCATACAATGAGACATATCATTTCATAAGGCATGATAAGGGAAAATAACTCATAATATAACCCAAGTATAACATTTATATCATATTAAACATTGAAGAGCCAAAATTCTTTAATAACTTCATTAAGGCCACATTCATATCAAAGTCATTAAGATTTAGAGAAACTCACTATGATCCTCTGAAAGCCTACTCGTGCATTTTATAGGTAACATCCCATACTAATAGCTACACTTTGTAGAACCTATCAAGAAACCAAAATGAAATTTCACATGATGGGAAGTAAGCGTTTAACCAACATAAACCATGAAAGCTTGTCATGGAATCCGGTGTCATAAGTCCCCACACTATAAAGAGGTGGTCTACTTTCCTAAGGAAGACTAGTACATATACTTAAGTTGAACCACTAACTAGACCTATGCGGGCACATACTTTATGGAATAAGGTAGACGATCATTGAAACTCATGCCTAACTTTGGGGGATTTTTCATCTAATCAAATCCCCAATTGGTTCTTAGCCTACATTCCCATCGAATTGTTCATTACTTTGACATTATCACATACGAGAGGTGCCATTGGCCTACTGAATCCAACTACATTCATTAAAACATGATAGGGTGCCTTAAGCCTATCGATTCTAGGTCCATTTTGGAAAGCTCATTAACTCCTCTTGAATGAGTGCCATAGGCCTACCAGTTCAAAGCTCATCACTAACCTTCAAGGAAAGGTGCCATAATCCTACTGATCCCAAGTTTCATTGCCATCATTAATGGAAGGGTTCCATAAGCCTACCGATCAAAAGTTTCATTATTAACATGAGTGGAAGGGTGCCAATAGCCTACCAATCCAAGGATTCAACAATACATTCATTTCTACAAGAAAGATGCATAAGCTCTACCAATTTGAGGTATACAATATATTGAAGAATCCTTCATATTCTATCATTAACATTCATAAGTGTCAAATTGAGAAGGGTCAACTCATCGGTGGCCCCTTAAATTTGACACAAAATTTTGTTTAGACATCATAAGTGTACTCTGTTCATTTTAAACACATTATGTAGGGTTGCATAGTGTAATTCGGACACTTTTTACTGACTCAGCATAACAATTATGCAATATGAAATTAAAACGCGTTTGAGGAGTTCTTTTGGTGATTTTTTCTCTTTCTTCTTCTTCCTCACTCTCTCTCTGCAATCTTCCACCACCCTCCATTGAATTTCTTTTCACTCCTACTTCTTCCTCCTAAGTCTTTCTCTCTTCCACCATAGACCGCCCCTCATCATTACACAACTTTTGAGAAAACATATGGTTTTTATTGGGTTTAATTTATATATCACTTAGTTTTTTCTTATTTCTTGTAAATTAAATTTGTTTTTCTATCCAGCATTCAATACTAATACAAAATACCAAAATAGACAATAATTTTATGTTTTTCACTTCTTTTCCACTACAGTAGATGAATATATCAAAAAGTGAAATTTTTATATTTGTATCCCCTGCTACAAGTTATAATGACTTCTGGTAAAAAAAAGTAAAAAAATACATAATAGAAAATAAAAAAAGATGGATAAGGGGAGATTATACATAGATAATGGAGGAGAAGAGATTTTATTTAAAAATGAAATGAAATTACTGAGAAGATAAAGATAATAGTTTCAAGGCACAAAATAAGAAGAAGATAAAGAAGAAATTTACAAAGAACGAAATGGTTGGAGAACTTTTATGTTCTTGCTGGAAATAGGAAGAATAAGATGAAGAAAGGGGGTCTGGGGGCATGGGATTACAGATCACGAGAAAAAAAAATAACACTGGTTTTTTTATTCTATTTCTTTTACAAAAATCTACTTGTAACTTAAAGATTGGTATTTTTTTTTCCAACAAGGGCATTTGTCAACACACATTTAAGTTAGATATGAAAATATAGAAAAAGTGTCAAAATGACATGATAAAGGATTACTATAGGTGTTCAAAATGAACAAAGTCTAGTTAAAGTGTCTAAGTGAAACTTGATGCCAACTTTAAGGGACCGTCGATGGGTTCAGCCAATTGAGAAATAACCTTTCAATAATTACACATTTACATTAATAACATGTCACATTAGATTCATTAAATTCTTATTCGTACATACATTATCATGATAACACTTCAATTTCTCATATCATTCCTTCAAATCCATGATGACAATGTTCATAATAAGTAAACACCTCCACCTTTAAAGTTGATCAATATTACAAGGTAAATAAACACCTCCACTGTAAGACCCACAAAATGAGTTAGGGTTTATAGAGCCTAACATGTTTTTAATAAGGGTATAAGTTCCTAAAATAGTTTATAATATGGTATTGATTCAGTATATAAAGTTTGAGGTGATTGGGAAGCCAAACGTCAAGGGACGATCAAGACGTTTGACGACTAGTCGGCAAAGGGGGCATAGATGCTTTTATGTGTTTTTGAATGTATAATGAGCTTATGAAGTCTTAATGAGTTGTAATGATGTTTATAGTCAGTATATGGAGTTTCATGAAGTTTGTAGGTCAAACGTCCAAGAACGTCTAAGACGTTCAAAAGTAGCCCTTGAGTCGTTCACGTGTGTCTTGAGTGTGCCTTGCATGTTTGGATGTGTTTTACGTGTTCATTTTGGGTGAAACTTTCATGGAAGGTTTTCAACATGTTAGGGTGTATATTTACATTGAAAATTTTAGGGTACTACTTCCCAAGGGCCCCGTAAGAGTCCCTCAAGAAGGATCCAAAGGCTGTCGAGACACTGCCTTGGTAGTGTCAATCGACGAGCCAAATGATGCCTAATCGATGGGGAGGTGTCGATGGACACTTATCATGGATAAGTATTAGCCGCATGATAGCCTTAAACCCAAACGTGGAAGGCACAAGATGGTCCATCGATGGACCAACGCCCTGTCGTTGGGTCCGTCGATGCAGGCCTTCAGTTATTGCCATGCACACTGCCTATTTATGGGGTGAATGGGAAATTCACCCCACGTGATAACCTTAACCTAGGTGGTTTATTTAACAATATTTTTGGGTATATTAGGTTGGTTAAAAACGTGAATAGCCAATACCCAATCCTCCTATCAAAATCAAACCTCCCTCTCCCAAAATATCCTCTCTAGAAACCTCCATTGAAGGTAAAGTTCAAGGTCAACTTGTAGATTGGATTCTCATGGGTTCTTCATGTAATAAAGGTATGGGCTTCATCTCTAGTTAATCTTTCATCTAGAGAGTCCTTTTCAATGTTTTCAAAGAAGTTCCATGATCAAATCTCTTCTTCTTCAATCTAGCCATGTGTTCTTTCTTAAATTGATTTCAAAAGAATAATATGAACGTATTGATGATTATATAATAATTTGGACGTGATTTTAAATCCAATTTCATGATGAACACATGCTCTTTCACACACTCCATTTTAGCCTATGTATGACTTTATGATCTTGATCTTATGCATATCGATTTGTGATTCAATTATGTTAATATGCTTATACCTACTGTATAGTATGTATATTGATGATGAATTGTTGAGGAATGATCCATGAGGGGTAAGTTTGAAGGTTTTTGAATAAGGCTAGTTTATCATGTAGTAGCTTGTGATCTTGACGTTGTGATGGATGTTATGTGACTCAATCATGGTGAATTGTCTTAACTACTTCCTATATGTGTAATATGATGATAATTAAGTATAATTGATCCAATAGTAATGGATAACAATTGAATTGGTAAAATTGATTTAGGTCCTTCTAGCCTATAAACTCGATAGAGTAATGTATTGGTTGTAATCTATATTCTAGGGTGAATGAAGCATGATTTAGATATGATTTTATATCTCTTAGATACTTCCCTAAATGTATATTATTTATAAAATATGATTGATGAACAAGACTAGGGAAATTGGTTGATGATGTATAACTCTCTACTTTCTTGTATATATGTTATGTATGGTATTAGATTGTAGTATGATCTTGTAGCGACTTGTACATGATTTCTTTTATGATTATGGTACTTTAGCCACTGCCCTATACTTGAATTGTTGATGAAAGAGTAGTAATGGTCAATGATGATCAAAGGCTAAAGGATTGGTAAGGATTGCTCTACTCTTCTACTTCTCTACCTCTCTATAGTATTGTTGATGAATCCTTGTATGGCATTGTGTGGTAAGGTCCACTTATGGTGGCGGTGTTTACTTTATTTTCATTATATATGTGTTGACCATGGACTTGAAGGCAAAAATTGATGAATATATGAGTGTGTGGTTATGATGATCACACTATGTTTAACTTGTGCCTAGCCTTCTATTCTAGTTGTGAATCTAGGTTATGTAGCTAGTGTTATAAACATATAAACAGCCATGTTAAGATCATGTGTAGGTTCTGCCATTAATGAGTTATAATGGTTGATGAACCATACCCATGTACCCATATGTAAATGTATGAATAGTTAATGTTAGGAGTCTTAAAGTGTAATATGAAGTTAGCTTGCCTCCTATGCTAAATTGTGTTGTGTGGTCTATGCTTGAAAGTGTAATGTCGTCTTAAGAGGGTGGCCGCCTCAATGTTTTATTGATAGCCATTATGTGATCATGTTTACCAATGTGCACACACTCACACATTATGCATGCTTATAATGTAGTAAAGGTTCATAGTGTCTAATGAAAGGTTGATCTCATATTCACTAAATGTCTACTACTATACAAGTAAGGTAAATGTATGTTAAGTGTAACACTTTGAAAATCAAAGATGTATTCTAGAGCCTAACATAAGTGTCATAAGGTGTAGACACAATTTTAAGGTCCATTCTAATGAATACAAGTCATTTAGGAAGTCTAGAAACCAAAACGTAAAAGAACGTCCATGACATTCGGAAACTAGTTCAATGAGGTACTAGCGTGCCTTAGCCTATTTAAATAGCTTTTAGAAGTCGAAAAAATGATGAAAATTAGTGGAAGGGTGTATAAAATGTGTTTAAGTAGATTTATGGTCGAAACGTCTGGATACGACTCCCCAAGGACCAACCAAGGGCCTATGAGGAGGACCCTTTCGTTTTGGGGTCAAAAGACTGCCTAGGCAGTGTGCACCCATGAAGTTAATCAACAAGGCGTGTGTGGATTTATGGGGAATTGATGCCATCCGTAGACCAACACTGATCCATTTTGGCAAATGGTCTATTGGGAAGAGTCTCTGAACTTGCCTACAGATGTGCAACACGGAAAGGGTAGGGGTCGTCGACTCACAGTTTGTTGGTCGAGGTCTCGTCTGTGAGGGCTGAGATTTTCTGCACATTTTAAGTTAGTTCCAATTAATTTATTAAATGGTTAGTTAATTAGTTGGGGGATTATGGAGGTCTAATTAAATTAGTTAACACCCTACATAAAGTCCTAACCTAATTAAGACTAACAAAACTCTCACAACTCACAAACCCAAACTCTCTTCCTTCTCTCTTCTTTCTCTCTCTATTGAAGAACTCCATTGAAGACCAAGCTAGGGGAGGGTTAAAGGGCTGCAAATAGTCAAGTTTCATCATAAATCTTCATCAATTAGAAGGGTATGAGATCTATTTCATCTTTGAGACCTCTTCCATAAAAGGGTTCCATCAAATTGATTTCCAAAGTTGAGTTTACAAGTGAGTTTCATTCAACCTCGACATTGATGTTATGAATTGATTTATTTATGATTTATTTTGTATTATGAATATATTAACATGTATTCTACTTTAATTATGATGTATCTTGATGTTTTGTTCTAGCTTGTAGAAGATGACCTTTACCCTTAACCCTGGGTTATGATCTTGATATGAATATATTGGTTCAATTGACTTGGTTGTTGGTTGAATTACTACTAGTTGACTTTGTTATGATAATCATGAATGAATTAGGGTTATTTAGAGTACTTTCATGCTAGTTCTTGAGAAGTGATCTTGGTTATGAAGTATGTTGTGAGTTTGACCCAAATATCTTGTCTTAAGCTATGATCTAGTATTGAATTGAGATGTAGTGATTCTACTAGCCTTCCTCTATTCCATAGAGGAAGATCAACCTATAGTTCCACAGATGATATTGACTCCCAAATGAGGGATACTCATCCAATGGATTCCCATGAGAGGAGGCCCCAAATTCCAAGTGGTATATAGAGGGATTATACCTATCTCTTAGTTTTTGAACTATGTTTCCCCCATAGAAAGACTAGCTAGTGGATCCACCTAGAAATCTACGTTTATGTTTTGTTTTCTTTGGCCGGTAGACCACCTTCCTCGGTGTAAGGTTTTACAACACCGAATTCCACACCTATCTCTTGTTGTCTATGTCGGTTAAGTCAAGTGTTCCCCAAACTAAAATGAAGTAATGAAGTACAAACCAACTAGGGTAACTTAAGAGGTTTGACTTATCTTAGGTAGGGGTATGAGACTCTACCTATGCCTTGTACTAGTTTTCCTTGAGGGAAGCCTTAGGAGGTTTTTCTTATGTATGAATATGCTTATGATGGTATGTGATATGTATATGATGAACTTGCACATTGTTGATACTATGTGTTGATTAGTTTTACTTATGAATAGGTGTAGGTCTACATTGTTTAAGATGATATGTACTCTTAAATGATATGCTATGTGAAGTAGGATGTTGGTCATGATTTTTGTTGGGTTACTTGATTGAGTAAGGTTATGGGGCTTTTTTTGGTCATTGCACTTGTTGACTTGATAGAGATTCATGATCAATTGTCTTGCTTTTGCTATGTTTTAATGAACTCTATTCATGTTTGTTGCTATTATGACTTGATGATAGAGTTACTTGACTATGTATTCAATTATATGATATGCATGTTGACTTGACTAGTTTTGATGTTGTTGATCTTTTGATTTTCATGCCTATGACTTAATTAACATGTCCAATTGATTGGTATGATCTTGTTGAATGTACATAAAGTTTTTTAATGAAAAGTGCATGCTTATTGAAATGTCCCTTTTCTTAGCATGTTTTCATAGTATGTGTGCATGTGGTATCACATGAAGTTGTTTTAGTATTAAGACTCTGATGTTTCTTTCCTTTCATTTGAGTACTAAGCATTTGTATGACCTATATGTGGTCTTGTTTCATTAATGTACGGGGTAGGCCCAATTTGATATACTCTTTTTAGATGGTTATGAGATGAGCCGAATATTTTGAGACTACATTATATTGTATATATCTATGTGCAATAAAAGTATAATACTAAGTAATCTTCTTATACGAAGGGTCTATATATACTCGATATATATATATATATATATATATATATATT
>NC_028648.1:72886960-72894196 GCF_001406875.1 Solanum pennellii | reverse complement strand
ACTCTTAGTTTAGTAATTTGATCATAGATGTTCTTGTGGTGATGACTTCCAGATTTTGGAAAATAATAGATGTTGAATCTTAGAAGTTATTGAATTTCTTTTTATTAATGAGTTTAAGTCTTCCGCATTACTTTCTGTTGATATTAAATTGAAATGTTAAGGTTTAGATTGGTTGGTTCGCTCACATAGGAGGGTAAGTGTGGGTGCCAGTCGCGGCCCGGTTTTGGGTCGTGACATATATATATATATATATATATATTTATTTATTTATTTATACATATACTATGTGTATGTAGAGTTCTATGAAACCTCCAAGTAGAGTTAATGAAAAGTTTTAAATTTTTGCTAAATTTGACCTATGAATATAACGATGTAAGCTAAGAGGCTATATTAGTCCTCAAAGAGGATGATGACGCCAGTTACGTCTAGGGGGTATTCCCAGATGTGACAAACTTGATTTCAGAGCATGAGGTTGAATTTCTTTAAGTCGATGTCTCTCTCAACCATGTCTATGTAGGTTCATATTCATAATTGTGAAGCGCGCCACACTTATGATTAGGAATATATATGATGCTTAGGAAACTCTCCGTTTCTTGGAAGTCAAATATCGTGCCTTTAGAGTGTTAGCTCCATGTGCTTTTGCATCTTATCATCATATTGTGATTGTAATGTCCCTCAAAATGAGCTAAGTTAAGGTAGATCCTAACACTTTTGTAATGATGTTTTAGAGTCATAAAATGGTTAATAATAGTGTTCTTAGGCAGTACATAAAGTTTGAAAGTGCTTGGAGGTCAAATGTCCAAGAACGTCCAAGATGTTCTGAAACTAGCCGAACTTGAACTAGTGTGTCATAGTGTTTTGTACTGATGTTTTGGGGGATGGTTTGATGGTGAAATTCAGTAACAAGAGTTCCTACGCGTAGCCTTACATGCAAAGGGTCGAAATTTCAACAAACGATGCCCTGGGGACCATCAAAAGGGTTCCTGAGGAGGACCCAAACATGGGCCAGCGAAACTGCCAAACAGACAAGATTTGGCATGCTTATGCGCGATGCACAACTGTCATGCAATAGGAAAAATTCTTGTTCTGCGATGCGGAGTTGTCAGGAACCATTCTGTCCAAGAATTTCTGAAAAATAATATTTGGAAGTGTCTCCGCGACGTGCAGTAAAGTCCCAGATTACGTTGCGTCGTTTTTAAGTCAAATTTGAGTTGGATAATTTGTCAATAAATGTAGGGATATTTTAGGTAATTTATGGGTATATTATGGACGGTTATAAGACCTATTTAAACCCCTAAACTCACCAATTAAAGCAAAAACCCTCATCTCAAAACAAAACCTCTCCATTCACTCTCTCCAAAACTCCATTGTTGAAGCTTTGAAGCTCCAAGGAAGAAGATAGATTTCTCAAGTTTTTCTCCATCAATCTTGTGTGCTTTTCATCACAATTAAGGTATGGTTATTCATACTTGAAATCTCTTTCTTCAAGGAGTCAATTTCAATGATTTTCAAAGATGATCAAAAACATGAATTATTCAATTTCATAATCTATACATGGGTTCTTGCATAAATGGTTTTGAATAAATGTTTTAGAATTGAATTGATGTTAATGCAATGTTTTAAAGCTATAATTCTTATGAACCCATGCAATTCTTATTTTGACTATTTTATGGGTTAAGTGATCATGTCTCTATACTTATGAATTATAGTGCAGTTTTCTATGGGCTATCTAATGATTTAATGATTATATGCAATTGATGTCTAATTGGTCTGAGATTGTTAAATCTATATTGAATTGACCTAGTTTCATATAGTAGTATGATTTATACTTTGAATTGATGTTCATGGCCATGGATAAGGGCCTTATGACATTAAATTGGATGACTTAGCTACAGATTTAAGTGGTAAGACTGGAGTGGTGGTACGCTGACCTAATTCTCTTTATTTTATGTTAATTAGATTTTAATTATGTTGTCGTTTGTATGGTCCACCTATGGTGGCAGAGTTATGTGTTTTACTTGCAATTGATGTGGCCTTGTCGGCGTTACTTTATGTAATATGATGATCATGGCCTTGTTGGCAATTACTTGAAGTGTTATGATGATGTGCATAGTTTATTATGTGAAGTATGCTCTTTTCTATCTTACATGCTAGTAATGTGAAAGTTTGATGTTGTTAGGTGATCATGTAAGGCTATTACTATGTGTTCATGTGTGTAGTCTTAGAGTTGATACATGATTATTCCTACTTGACTATATGAGTATACAATGGTTATATTGATGATGGTATAATAATGTGTAGGATGACATAAATATGATAAGGGTCATTCCTAAGTGCTTCAAAGAATGATATGCTATATGTGCTAAATTGAATTATTGATGTATCTTGTTGTGGTAGACTTGTGTCCCTTACTTGATAAGTGTATATGATGAATATGAACATCTTGACTTAGTAGGCTTAGGAACCTTTGTTTTGTATGTGTATGGATGAATGTTGAATGAAGTCTAGGATCGGTAGACCTAAGATGGTGCCCTTTTAAGCATGACTAATATGTGGAACCTTCTATATACAGAGAAGGTTAAAAATGAGCTATCCTTATAGACCATTGAGTGGAAATGAGCTATCCTTATGGACCATTGAGTGGCAGCCCTAGTGGAACCATCTTTGGTAGGTGTATTATGACTAGGTAATGACTAAGAGATGGTACCTTTTCATATCCTCCTTTATATTGAACTTACTCTATGAGAACAAAGGCTAGCACCGAGTGAATATGTTATGACTAGGTAATAAGGACTAGAGCATAATGTACCGCTACTTGAGAATGAGACTAGAGTACATAAAAGACCTTGATATTCCTTAACCATGTGCCTACATGTGATGTGTCCTAGTTCTACCCTTGGCAAGTAGAACACCCTCCTTCGGAGTAGGTTTATGACTCCAAATTCCATGCCTAGCTAGTATGGTATATGTCGGTTATTGCCTATTCTCATCATATGAGATACATGCTAATGTTAGATAAGTACTAGGAAGTTTAGGTAGTGGAATGGGACGCTATCTAGACATTTCACGACTAGACTTTGAAGATGTTAGTATGTGAGTCCCTAGGTCTTTCCAAGACCATTATGTCAAGTGTCTAATCAATGAAATGTCTTCTAATTGACTGAATGATTATGACTTTAGCTAATGTAGGTTGAATAGAATGTGCTCTATATGACAGTAGCTTTGAGGGTTGCTTAGGTAAGCTTGAAGAGGGTGTATTGGCGGTCTCTTCTTGTCCTACTTAGGTGAATCTTAGAGTAACCTTAGGTGGAGAGTTAATGAAAAGAAAAGGGAACAATCTTATCTTAGGTAGTATTAAAGATCATTTAGGTGTGCTTAGAGAGGGTGTATGGGCGGTCTCTCTTTGTCTCACTTAAGTGAGTCTTAGGATAATCTTTGGTGAGAGGTTAATGTAAAGTTGAACTTAGTTCACTGTAAAGTGACATAGTTCACTGTAATATTTCTTAACTATTTGATAAAATGCTTATGTGATATCTTAAATGTTTCTAAGGTGTTAAATGTTGTACTTATACTTATATTATGATGTTTTACTCAAAAAGATCAAGTTTTATACAAATGTCCGTTTATCATGATTTTATGCATTATGCCATACTTAGACAAGTGTTTGTACTAATTCCATACATTTTGTCTATCTCTAAAGGTGTAGGTGGCGTTTGAGAGGAGTCTCGAATTTGAAGCTTGGATTAGTGTTCATTCAAGTAAAAAGTTGGAGGACATCTTGAATTTTAGATTTCCTTATTGAAAGTATTGTGATAGACTTAGCTATTTTCCTATATGTTGAAGTATGGGCAGTGTCCCAATATATTCGTATGTCTAAGATTGTGACTTTAAGACTCAGCCTTTCATTATGTTTTTATATAAAAGAGATATTTTGAAGTAATATTATTTTGTGTGAAAATTTTTAATTTCCGCACTACTTTTCATACATGTATGCAATGAATGGTACGAAAGGGCTTTTCTTAGACCACAGAGTGGTCCACGATGCCGTGTTTCGATGCGAGGATGCCCTAACTTCTAGGGGGTACTCTAAGGTTGTTACAGTGATTATAGACAATGAATACTTGAAGGAATGCGGCACGAAGACTTAAAGAAGAGATTGCAAATGCGGGAGTTCCTCCTCGTGGTGATCAAGTTCCTCCTCTTGAGGAAGATGTGAATGATGACCAACCACGATTGATCCTCCTCCTCTGACGGATGAGGCCATAAGGGCTGATCTTTTCAAAAGGACCGACCATTACTACCCAATCACAAGCCGCTACTACTCAAGCCCATGCCATGACGACCCAAGCTAATTGAGAGGTTGTACCCCTAGCATACCAACAAGTTGATACTATGGCCTCCCATCTAGGGATTTCACTAGGATGAATCCTTCTATTCTCTAAATATCAAAGGTTGAAAAAGACCCCCAAGAGTTCATTGATGAAATCTACAAGATCCTTTATGCTATGGGGTTGTCTACTAGTGAGTAGGCCAATTTAGCCTCTTATAAACTCAAGGATGTGTCTCAAGCATGGTACGTCCAATAGAGGGACAATAGGACTTTAAGAGGTAGACCCATGACTTGGGAAGTGTTCAAGAAGGATTTTCTTGATCGGTTCTTTCCTAGGGAGAAGAAGGAATCTAAAGTGGTGGAGTACATCAAACTTCGTCAAGGAGGTATGAGTGTGCTTGAATACTCCTTGAAATTCACTAAATTGTCAAAATATGCTCCTTCATTGGTTTCCAATCCTAGGGATGAAATGAGCCTTTTTATAACGGGGGTGTTGGATGATTTGCAAGAGTTGTCTTATTCGGATATGCCACATGACAACATGAACATTTGTAGTCTCATGGTTCATGCTCAACATGTGGAAGAGGCAAGGGCTAAGAGGAAGAGTAGAAATGCCAAGAGGGCAAGATCTTTTGATGGTGGTTTCTCAAAGGGAAAGCTTGAGATTCAAGACAAGCCTAGGTTTAAAAAGAGGGTTTCTAATCAAGTTCCTTATTATTTCCCTAAAGCTAGGGAATATAGGGTGTATAACCCTAAATTCAAGAAGGAAAGGGATACTAGTTAACCAAATAAGAAGCCTACTTGTGCCAAATGTGGGAAAGGTCATGTAGGGGAATGCTTAGTTGGAACGGGTAATTGTTTTGGTTGTGGCAAGAGCGGCCACAAGGTTAGCGATTGCCCTAATGTGAAGAGTCAAGACAAGGGTAGTGGGCAAGCAAGTGGTTCAATGAGGCTCCGAAGAAGAATCACTTTTATGCTCTCTACTGTAGGGGTGAGCGAGAGCTTCTCCCGACGTGGTGACCAGTATGTTGAAAGTCTTCTCTATTGATGTATACGCCTTACTTTATCCCGGTACTACCTTATCATTTGTTACTCCTTTGGTAGCTAAAAAGTTTGACATTTTGCCCGATATCTTGCATGAACCTTTTATAGTGTCTACCCCGGTGGGTGACTCAGTTGTTGCGAAAAGGGTGTATAGACATTGTCCTATAATTTTCCCAATAGAGTTTCTTATGTTGATCTAGTAGAACTTGATATGCTTGATTTTGATGTCATTTTGGGTATGGATTGGTTGCATGCTTGCTTTGCCTCTATAGAATGAATAATGACAGTGCTGAAGTTTAACTTTCCAAATGAGCTCGTTTTAGAGTGGAAGGGGGAAATTATATTCCTAGAGGTCGTAACTTCTCTTGTCTGAAATCATGAAAAATGATATCTAAAGGGTGTTTATAGCATATAGTAAGAGTCCAAGATCTAGACTCCGAAATTCCTCCCATTGAATCGGTCCCTGTAGTGAGGGAATTTCTGGAGATCTTTCCTAGTGATCTTCCTGGTATTCCTCCCCAACGGGAAATTGATTTTGGTATAGACTTGTTATCGGATACAAATCCCATTTCCATTCCTCCTTATCGGATTGCTCTGGCCCAATTGAAAGAGTTGAAGGCTCAACTCAAAGATTTACAAGACAAAGGCTTCATTAGACGTTGTATTTCTCCATGGGGTGCTCCTGTTTTTTTTCTGACGAAGAAGGATGGGTCCCTTAGAGTGTGCATTGATTATTGCCAACTCAATAAAGTCACTATTAAGAATAAGTATCCTCTCCCTTTGATTGACGACCTGTTTGATCAACTCCAAGGGTCAAGCTACTTTTCTTAGATTGATTGAGATCCGGGTATCACCAATTTAGGTTAAGAGGTGAGGATATACCAAAGACAGCATTTCAGACTCGATATGGTCACTATGAGTTATTAGTAATGTTTTTGGTATCACGAATGCCCCGGCGACATTGATGGATCTCATTAATAGGGTGTTTCGAAGTTACCTAGATTCATTTGTCATTGTCTTTATTGACAATATCTTGGAATATTTGAAAAATGAGGATGATCACATGAACCATTTGAGGGTGGTGTTGCAAGTGCTCAAGGAGATCAATTATTTTCCAAGTATAGCAAGTGTGAGAGTTGGTTGAGGTCGGTGGCGTTTCTTGGTCATATCATCTCTAGTCAGGGAGTTGAGGTTGATCCAAGGAAAACCGACGCGGTTAAAAATTGGCCTAGACCATTGACTCCAACTGACATTAGGAGTTTCTTGTGTCTAGCGGGTTATTATCAGAGGTTTGTGGATGGTTTTGCGTTCATTGGATCTCCCTTGACTACTTTGACCAAAAAGAGTCAGAAATTTGAGTGGTCGGAGGTATGTGAGAGAAGATTCCAAATCTTGAAAGATAGGCTTACTTCTGCTCTAGTGTTGACTTTACCGGAGGATACAAAGGTTTTCATTGTGTGTTGTGATGCATCACGAGTGGGTTTAGGTTGTGTGCTTATGCAACATTGGAAAGTGGTAGCCTATGCTTCTAGGCAACTTAAGGTGCATGAGAGAAACTATCCAACTCATGATCTTCAGTTAACAGTCGTGGTATTTGCCTTGAAAATATAGAGGAATTACTTGTATGGTGTTTGATACGCTCAAACTTACTTCTCAAATAAGAAGTAAAGCGGTCGCGTCAAGTAAATAACCCAACTAGTGAGGTTGGGATCGTTCCCACGAGGAAAATAGTCTAGACTTAACTTCAACTTGTTATTACTATTGTTCGGTTGATGACTTCCTTGGAAAGTAAAAACATAAAAGGGGGGTTTGTATTTCCTAATGATTAAAAATAACTAACGAAATTGAAAGAGACACTTAAC
>NC_028648.1:72739420-72886596 GCF_001406875.1 Solanum pennellii | reverse complement strand
TCCCATACTTGGTGCAATTCTTCTGCTGCTTTCTTCATTCCCCTCGACGGCAGGTATGACGGACCGCCATAGGCACAACGGTCCGTCGAGGGTCTTGGTTCCAAAATACTTCAACTCTCGGAATTTGGGTACTGGGATCACTTCTCTGAACTTCACGACGATCCTGCAGGACGGACGGTCATAGCCATGACGGACCGTCACAAGCTTCGTAATCCCACACTTGGTCAGACTTCCCCATCTTCCTTCAGCAGCTGCACTACGTTGCCACCTACGGACCGTCACAAGCACGACGGACCGTCATAAGCTCCGTAGGTGGTCTCTTCTGCATTTTTCCGCTCAAAATCTCCGCATTCAGCTTTGGACATATTGCCTGCAAAACAAAGAGAAACTTATATCAAAATTAACACAAAAAGGCTTTCGGACACACTAAACTTAAGGAAAAAGTATTAATTATACCGTGAAACCACGGTATATCAGTGTTCATGTTGATGTGTATGCCGACCACAAGAGTCTCCAATATGTATTTACTCAAAAGGAGTTGAATCTCCAACAAAGAAGGTGGTTGGAATTGTTGAAATATTATGACATGAGTGCTCTCTATCACCCCGGCAAGGCCAATGTGGTTGCGGATGCTCTAAGTTTTATGACCATGGATAGTGTATCTCGCATAGAGGAAGCCAATAAATACCTAGTGAGAGATGTTCATAGGTTGGCTAGATTGGGTGTGAGGTTGGAATATTCTCCGAATGATGATTTTATGGTCCATCATAACTCCGAGTCATCCTTGGTAGTTGAGGTGAAGTCCAAAAGACACCTTGATCAATTATTGATGGAGTTGAAAGAATTGGTTCTTGGTAAGCTTAATGAGTCATTCTCATTAGGGGGGATGGTGTATTGAGGTATCAAGAAAGGTTGTCTGTTACCAATGTAGATGGGTTGAGGAACTGGATTATTGAGAAAGCCCATGGATCCTGTTACTCCATTCATCTAGGTTCGACAAAAATGTACCATGACCTTAGGGAAGTATTTTGGTGGGAAGGTTTGAAAAAGGACATAGTGGAGTTTGTTGCTGAGTTTCCAAATTGCCAACAAGTGAAAGCTGAACATCAAAAAAGGGGTGTCTTACTACAAGAAATCCAAGTTCCTACTTGGAAGTGGGAAGACATCAATATGGATTTTGTATTAGGTTTGCCTGGGACTCAAAGGCAATATGACTCTATATGGGTGGTTGTGTATTTGGTTGACCAAGTCCACTCATTTTATTCCCGTCAAGTCTACTTATTCAACGAAAGGTTATGCAAGGATCTTCATAGATGAGATTGTATATCTCCATGGTATTCCGTTATTCATCATATCGGATAGAGGTGCACTATTCACATCTAGGTTTTAGAGGTCATTCCAAGAAGGGTTGGATACTAAGGTGAAGCTACGTACCGCTTTTCATCCCCAAACAGATGGTCAAGTAGAATGTACGATTCCAACCCTTGAAGATATGATTAGGGCTCTTATTATTGTTTTCAAGATAAATTGGGACCAGCATTTGCCTATTCAGGAGTTTGCCTACAATAATAGTTTCCATTCATCCATATCCAGGCTCCTGATGAAGCCTTGTATGGTATGAGGTGTAGGTCTCCTATTGTATGGTTTGAAGTGGGTGAGCCTTCGCTTCTTTATCCCAATTTTATTTATAAGACTTAGGAGAAAGTTCATATCATTAAGAACCGGTTGCAAAGGACCTATAGTCGGCAAAAGTCTTATGCCGATCATAGGAGAAAGGATTTAGAGTTTGAAGAAGGTGATAAAGTGTATTTGAAAATTTTGCCTATGAAAGGGGTGGTTAGATTTGGCAAGAAAGGGAATTTGAGTCCTCCTTATGTGGATCCCTATGACATCTTGCAAAGGGTTACTAAGGTTGTCTATGAGTTAAGGTTGCCTAGTGAATTGGCTTCAGTTGATACGGTTTTCCATGTTTCTATGCTTAAAGTGTATCAGGGATCCCGAGTCTATTCTTCTTATTGAGAGTCTTGGTGTGAAGGATAACCTCTATAATGAGGAGGTTCAAGTTCAAATCCTTGATAGGCAAGTAAAGAAGTTAAGATATAAAGAGGTGGCTTCAATAAAGGTGTTATGGAAGAATCACCTAGTTGAGGGTGCACTGGGAGACCGAGGCTGACATGAAGTACTGTTACCCTCATATATTTGATAACTAAGGTTTGTATTTCTTACTAATTATGAAAATAATGACTAAAAATTTAAATTCTTGGTTCTTGGTGAAGTTTTTCAAAATGTGCATTTTTGGATGTTGTTTAAGTGATTACAGTGAAGTATGTTAAGAAAAAATAAAAAGTAAAAACAAATTTGCATTTTTACTTGTTTTTAGTTATGTTATGCATTTTGATATGGTGAGTTTTTATGAAATGATTAGCATGTTGGTAAGTTGAACTTTGACATAATGGACTCATAAATGCTATGTTGAGGTCTTGTTGTTGTGAGAAGGATATTCCTCATAATGTAATGTTGAGACTTATATGTGGTAATTGAAGTTTTGAATTTCCTTCTATAAATGATATGGTTGATGTTTTTGTCGATTGTTGTTGGTTGGGCTTCTAGTCTTGAGTATATTCCTTCCTTCAAAAGATTTTTAGTGTCATTCGGGGACGAATGTTCCTAAGGGGGGGATAATGTAACACTTCAAAAATCTAACACGTATTCTAGAGCCTAACATAAGTGTCATAAGGTTTAGACACTGTTTAAAGGTCCATTCTAATTAATATAAGTTAGTTAGAAAGCTTAGAAACCAAAACGTCCAAGAACGTCCATGACGTCCGGAAACTAGTTCAATGATGTACTAGCATCCTAAGACTATTTGACTAGCTTGTAGAAGTCGGAAAATGATGAAAATTGGTGGAAGGGTGTATAACATGTGTTTAAGTTGATCAATGGTTGAAATGTCAAGGTATGACTCCCAAAGGACCAACCGAGGTCCCTTGAGGAGGACCCTTTCATTTTGGGGTCAAAAGACTGCCTGGGCAGTGTGCACCCACGAAGTGAATCGACGAGGTGTGTGTGGATCGATGGGGTGTTGATGTCATCCGTCGAACAACACTTATTCATTTTTCAAATGGTCCATTGGGACCAGTGTCTGAACTTACCTATGGATGTGGATCATGGTAGGGGTAGGGGTCTCAACTCACAGATGGACTGTTGCTCGAGGTCTCGTCTGTGAAGGCTGAGATTTTCTGCACGTTTTAAGTTAGTTCCAATTAATTAATTAATGGGTTAGTTAATTAGTTGGGGAATTATGGAGGTATAATTAACTTAATTAACACCCTATATAAAGTCCTAACCTAATTAATACTAACAAAACTCTCATAACTCAAACCCAAACTCTCTTCCTTCTCTCTTCTTTCTCTCTCTAGTGAAGAACTCCATTAAAGACCAAGCTAAGAGACGGTTTAAGGGATGAAAAGAGTCAAGTTTCATCATCATTCTTCATCAATTAGCAAGGTATGATATATTTTTCACCTTTGAGACATCTTTCCTCGAAGGGTTCCATCAGATTGATTTCCAAAGTTAAGTTGTCACGTGGATTTCATCAAATCTGGAAATTGATGTTAAGAATTGATTTGTTTATGATTTATTTTGGATATTATGGATATAGTAACATGTATTATAACTTAATTATGATATATCTTGATGTTTTGGTCTAGGTTGTAGTAGATGACATTTACCCCTCAACCCTAGGTTATGATCTTGATATGAATTAGGTTATATTGGTTCAATTGACTTGGTTATTGGTTGAGACTATTATATGATGCTGTTATACTAATCATGAATGAATTAGGGTAATTTATAGTTCTTTCATGCTATTTATTGAGAAGTGATCTAGGTTATGAAGTATGTTGTGAGTTTGACCCAAGTGTCTTGCCTTAAGCTATGAACTAGTATTGAATTGTGATGTAGTGATTCTACTAGTCTTGTTATCATGTTCGTAATTGAATTATGATGATGTTTTACCCTAATTTGGTTGAATGAAGGGTTGATGATAAGACCTTGATGATGAATCATGAAGAAGACTTGGTAAGTCTTATGATCCCTATCCTTTACTTCAAATTATGGTTAATTGTGATTAAGTCATGATGTTGTATTGTAGTATGCCTTGTATTAGGATTGATAGGTGGTGTGATTTTTCATTGAAATACATTGACTACGATTTGTGAGGTGTTGTCTTAAGATGTAAATGTTATAAAGATGGTTAATGATTTACCAATATGCCTTATCACGATATGAAAATGTTAATGTGGTAACCTCACCTATATGAATTGTAATGAAAGGATAATAATCATGCAATTCTTATTGAGCTATGATGATGATGAATATACAAGGGTTGAACGCTATGACCTACAATAAGCTATGATGATTAATAAAGACATTAAATACATTTCAAAAGGGACTTAGGTTAGCAACTAGTGAACTTGAAGATGAGAGGTGATGGCTTTCCATAGAGGAAGATCACCCTATAGTTCCACATGTGAAGTTGACTCCCCAATGGTGGATACTCATCCAATGGATTCCTATGAGAGGAGGCCCCAATTTTCAAGTTGTATGTATAGAGATTATACCTATCTCTTAGTTCTTGAACTATGTTTCCCTCATAGAAAGACTAGCTAGTGGATCCACCTAGAAAGCTACGTTTATGTTTGGTTTTAATTTGGCCAGTAGACCACCTTCCTTCGGTGTAAGGTTTTACAACACTGGATTCAACACTTAACTCTTGTGGTCTATGTCGGTTAAGTCAAGTGTTCCCCAAACTAAAATGAAGTAATAAAGTACAAACCAACTAGGGTTGCTTAAGAGGTTTGACTTAGCTTAGGTAGGGGTATGGGACTCTACCTATGCCTTATAAATGCTAAAACTGAATACTGAGTATACTGATAAATGGTCAATGCAAGAAAGTCTGACTGAGCTGTGGGAGCTACTAATAACCAATAAGAAAATAACATGAGCTAAATGTGGAGTCCGATGTATACGCTCCATCGAGAGGAACCAATATACCCTGCCAGAGGTATAAAGGCATGCTGGCATGATCACTAAACTGATTGCCCTCATAGCGAACTTACAACTTACTTGGCTAGTAGTTCTGGGACTAATTGAGTACACTGAACCCTAGTCCAACTAGGTATTATGCTATTCTTAATGAATTATGTAATTAACTGATTATGAGTTTATGTAAATACTGAATAGCTCTAAACTGAACATGAAACTGAGAATGCAACAATAAATTTGGTAATTATGCATTTATGACGGAGGCATGTATATCTGAAGTAACTAAAATATATAACCTAGCATGTGTAATTAAAGAACTAAAGAAATACATAGCTAGGGTTTTGAAATTCATGCAATAATGTAAGTAACAACATAATAATCTAATTTGGAACATATAACTTATAAATTCATGAAGTTATGTTGATGTTCTAGAAACCCTAGGTATAATCATGATATGGGAATCAAGAATCTGACTAAAATCTAGGGACACAATGGGTGAAAGGAACCCACTAGTGAAATCCCAGATACATGGTGATGAAATTCACGGAGAAACACTTAGACTTTGGGGCTGGAACGGCTGGAACCTTGTTGCATTCTTGAACTAGGGTTCTTGACCTTTTTCTCCTTTCTTTATTCTAATTTTCTAATTTTTAATTAATGATTTGACTTGGTAAGTTTTAGTTATGTTTATAGGCTTACACTGACTAAAATATGATGATTTAGGGTCAAAACGACGTATCGTAGAATTTAAATGAAGTGGGAAGAAAACCAAAAGACCCCTGAGTTAATTGTTGTCGGACCAAACGACGACCTGGACTGTGGACTGTCGTTCAATCGATGGTCCATCGTTTGGGTCCGTAGGTTGGGTTTATTCGACAGTCATTTACTAAAACGGGCATAACATTTTATTCGGAGGTCTGATTTTAGCAAGGTCGATGTATATAGAAAGGTATTCAATTTCTATCTTTTGGTAGGTCATGGGACATAATTCATTTTGTGCTAACTGTTATGATCATTTGAAGTTGACCCAAATGCATCCCCCCTAACTGTCTGCTATCTTCCACCTACGTTTAGACCTATGGTCCGTAAGTCCATCTACGGACCGTGATGGTCAATCATGGTTCTTATTAGAGAATGGGTCAATCAGGTATTGATCGACGAAAGCAAACTATGGATCGTAGGTCTTTCCGTCGTTCGACACTTCGTCAAATTTTTCAGGGCTGAGATTTCAGGGGTTTCGGACTCCATTGACAGATGTGAAGGATGGACTGTGGGTCAGCATACTGTCCGTCGATGGCCACCATCTGTTGCACTTGTAGATTTTCTAAAAAACTGGTTTTTGGTCTGTTTTGGATACTGAGTGTTACACCATTCTTCTCTACTTTTTACACAAAGTGTAGGTTATGGATGCTTAAACAATGTATTAAATCGTGAAGAGCTTGATAAATGATTCCTAAACTCAAGGAAAGGAATCTTTAAGACCAAGGATTCCTAAGTCATGCCTTTAGTGTAAAGTTATGTACCAGTTTATTTATGTATTATGTAATAAGGGCCGTGTCCCTAAAGTACTCTTATGATGTTGAGTCTAGGATGACAAAAAGAGACTATAGTCTTTAACTATGTATGAAGATATTTTATATAGGCATAATACATGAATGTGCCCTTTAACTTGGCTTCAAATTACATTTATGCCTTTCAACTTTGTATGTGCACAAATAGACACTTAAACTTGTATAAAGTTGAACAAATAGACACACATGTCCTACATGTCATCCTACAAGTCATTTTTTGCCCTACGTGGTATCCTACGTGTATTGTGTCATATAGGACTCACGTGTTTGTTTATTTAAAAGTTAGATAGTTAAAGTGCCTATTTGTGCATTATGAAAGTTGGAGGTCAAAGTTAAAATATGAAGCCAAGTTTAGGGTCCAATATATGTACTATGCCTTATATATATATATATATATATATATGAAATAATGTTCTAGCATATGATGTGCTAATAAAGTTTTAAATTTTCCGCTAAATTTACCTATTATAATGCAATGAATGATAACTATGGGCTTGTATAAGACCCCCAAGAGGTCAAGTACGCCATGTTACTTCTAGGAGTGCTCCTCGGATGTGACATCCACCTTTCAAGTAGATTAATAATTCAAACAAAATTCTACTTTAACATGTAATTAATTCACAACTTTCCTTTTCAAGGAAATGATCACAAATCATACATACAACAACAATTCACCATAATTAAGGCATATATAATGCAATTCAATAACCCAAAGCAATTAAGACATATTTCAATCATAAGCTTTCTTAATCATCAAACCCACTTCATAAAGACACTATTTAGGAAGTGAGAGAAATCATGAGTTCATGGAGTATTTTCACCATAAATCTTTAATTAAACACCAATTCAATCAATATATGACATTAGAAACCATTTGAAGGAAGAACCCCTGAGATTGAGTAGAACCCTAGGTTTTTCATGAATTTGATAAGCTTCGAATTGAAATTGACTCTAGGGTGAAAGCTAACCCTAGATGAAGCATCAACATACCTTTACTAAGAATCCCCAAGAAATTTGATGAAGAAAAAGTCATGAATTCATACCCTAGATCCCGCTTCTTCTTCTTCTTCTTCTTCTTCTTCTTCTTCTTCTTCTTCTTCCTCCTCCTCCTCCTCCTTGAGTTTTAGAGAGATAATTTTTGAAAGGAAGAACTCTTTTTTCTATTTGGGGAAACAATGAGTAAATGACTTATTTTGAGACTTGAAACAATTTTTATTTATGTTATAAGCCATTTAAAATAAACCCCACATACTAAAACAATAAAACAAAATCACTTAAAAACACCCTCATTTAGTCAACCCCATCAGGGACCAAGTTCACTTCTATTGTCCGTGAAAGGGGACCACGACCCGTGGTGGTTCCCGTGGTCTTCTAGGCAGTGTCTCCCTTTGCCTTGCCAAGCCCCAAGATGCTAAGGAATCTTAACAGCCACTTGTACAGACAATGGTCAAGACCATTGGCCGTAGAGTGGTCTGTGGACTTGAGACAGTAGGTTGGACTCAAGGCCTTGCCTCCACTAACGATCAAGTCCTCTACACGGCCACTTCTATGGACCGTGGTCAAGACCACTAGCTATGAAGTGGCTCGTGGACTTGGGGCAGTGCTCGGTCAATGTTAGACAACCTTGGCATTTGTCTTAGGCCTTGCCCCCTTGGCTTGGAACATGACCTTTCACCCTGAATATAAACATAAAAAGGTCTTACAATTATGGAGTCTAACGTACCTTGACGTTAACCCTTACAATAAGGCTCTAGTTCATCCTACCATTTTCTGAGTCGTTACATTATTGCCCCACTTACTATCATTAAATGACACTTCAAACACTTCAAGGGAAATGACTCATACTACCATCATAACAATCAAGACATATCAATATGAAGTATATACGATAGTAGGAAACATCAAATCCACATCAATAAGCTTAATGCAATAAAAGAAGGTAAGAACTACTCCTACAAACTCATCATGCACAATAACATAAACATTTATCATTTCATTGGAGGAACTTCCTTCTCCAAATCACATCATGCTCATCCTAACATCATTTGGCAAAATGCAACTCTTCCAAAAAACACATTTAAGCATGTACAACAAGTTAACTCATGAAGCATTAAAGAAAGTCATCATAGATTCATATCAACATGAGGAAGAAAAATCATGAATCATTTTTTTCATTTAAACATAAACTCATCAAACATGCATAACATAAGGAGACCATGGAACACATTTTAACACATGACTCCAAAACATGAAAAAGCTACAAGGAACTCTTGGTCTCAATCTTGAATAAGAATAGAAGAAAGCGACAAGGGTATCAAAACACGCCACAACCTACTATTCAACATACCATCCCCAACTAAGGACAACATGAAAAAAAACATAGGAACCTCATCACAATAAAAGGAACTATAACTTATCGGTGCTTTCATATGGATTAGATTCTTTGTCCTTGTTAGCTTGGAGAGCACAAAAAAGGTTCCTTTTTGGAGAATCAAGATCTGGGTCACTAAGAAAAGATTGCTTGTCCTCCCTTCCTCTACCCGTAAGATTAGAAAAATCTTTACTCTTATGATCATTTTCCCCACAACCATAACATCCATTAGTATTGGTTAGGTACTTACCATAGTGCCTCTTGCCACAAATGGTGCAAGTAGGTTTAGAAAATTGAGATCTGCTACATTTCTCTTGGTTAAACTTAGGAGCACTTGAAAAATCTTGGTTTGGAGACCTCTTCTTGAACCCAGGTTGATAATTCTTATCGGATCTACCCCTCTTTAAATCCCTATTCATCCTCTTAAGTTTAGACTCCTCACTAAATTTAGCATACACCATGAGCCTAGAAATGTTCATGTCATTATAGAGCATTGCCTTATGGCACTCTTCCTTGACTAGGTCAGATATATTAGTCACAAACCTACTCATCTCATCTTTTAGGTTGGACACCAAAGATGGAGCATACTAAGACAATAAGGTAAACTTTAAACAGTTTTCCTCCACATTCATGCTACCTTGCTTAAGGTTTGTAAACTACTGAACCTTACACTGTCTCTTCTCACGGGGAAAGTACCTACCAAGGAAAGCTCCCTTAAACTGCTCCCGTTCTATAGGACGCACTTCTAAAGGCCTATTGCTTTTCCACCGAGTGAAGAACACTTGGGCAACAACCTTGAGTTGATAGCAAGACAACACCTCTTTCTTCCTAGAGGTTACCCCCATAACATGGACTATCTTATAAATTTCATCTAGAAACTATTGAGGATCCTCCCACATTAAAGAAAAGTAAAGTCGAAGGAATCATCCTCACAAAGTCTCTCAACCTTGAGGTCATGGTACTCTCATTGGAATTCACCCTAGGCCCAACATATCTATCACCTTGAGCCGTCTTGGCTTGGATAGGGTTAGAAAACCGTCCTAATCACGTCAGTGGTCATGGCAGGTGGATCAACTAGGACTTGGTTGTCTTGAGGAACTTGGCCACCTTGAGGACCTTTGGGAGGAACTCCCTCATCCACCATCTCCTCTTCCCCTCTTCTTGCGGGCGTCCTTCTTGTATTTATATCCTATAAACACAAGAGAAGGATTAGGAAAAGAACATCTAAATAGTGAAACACTAAGGCACGACCTCAAAAATATGAAAGAAGTGAAATTTTCTAATGTCTTATAGCCTCTCACTTATAGATGTGTCGTGGTTAACACCAATTCACAAGACTCTACAAGATGTGAATTTGTGACACATCAATCCTAAGACTATTCCCATAAACTTATGTTCTGATACCATGTTTTTCATGGCCCGAGATCACCCTCTAGTGATAACACGATACAAGCCTCATAGAATTCATTGCATTTGATAAGGAAAATAGTATGGATTATTTCAAATCGAAACATTCAAACTTTATTTAAAAACACCTTAGACTAGATCGAATGTCTAAGTCTCACATTACCATAAAAAAAAAGTCTTAAAAGCTCATGTTGGGACATGATTCTTTACATTTGGAAAGACTAGATTGTCTATTACATGAATAAAAAAAACTTTAAAAGACACTTTTCCTCGGTCAATGAGGACATACCACTATTAGCCTTGGAGAATACTCAATCCAAGCACTTCAATTTAGACGGAAACAAGTACTTATCGGAACCTACACTTGTAGTAAAATAAGAGAAATATGAGTTAGCACATAAAAATGTACTAAGTATGATGACTGATGTACCGTGGTTTCACGGTACATTCAATGCTTTTTCCTTAATATTGGTGTGTGTCTAAAGCCTTTTTTTGTAGTAATTTTAATATGCTTGTGTCTTTGTTTTGCAGAAAAGGTGTCCAAAACCAAAACATAGAAGGCTGTGGATATTTAGTGTAGAAGTGATCCACGAATGCCATCGATGGCCCGTCTTCTCATCGACGGACCGTAGGTGGTGACTGTTGATAGAAGGTTCGGGAATCTTGAAGCAACTCAGTGTCACGACCCGAAAGGACCCCCTAGAAGTTAGGGAGAACCCTCGTTTCGTGATCGGCCATACTTGACCCTTTGGGGTCTTAAACAAGCCCTTTACTATCGTTCATCACATAAGACATTAAAAGTAATGCGAAAATTTATTACTTTTCATTAATACTTAATATAAGAAAATCTTTCATAAATACTTAGAGAATCTCGTCGTCACAAGCCAACTTAAAGATACGACATAATATCTTAGGGACATGGCCCTCTACAATGAAATAAAATACATAACAAGTCTTTAAATAAAAACTAAGAAAAGGACTATGCCCTCGAATATATGAGGACATACATTGCCTTGAGAGAATTTTAACCAAGCTCTTCCTTCAAGCCTTCAAACCTTAAAAAGCTTTCAACCTATACTTATATATTATAGAAAAGTATGGGGTTAGTACAAAATAATGTAATAAGTATGGCATATGCAAAAACATCTAAAAAAGGACATTTTAGTAAAATAGCTTTTCATGCAATTTAAGTAAAACATTCATGAATACAAAGGCAAAACATCATACTAACCATCATTTACAACTTAGATAAGAATTACCATAATTTTAAGCCAACAAGAAACATTACAGTAAACCAACTTGACAGTGAACTCCATAATCATTTACAGTAAATACATTTGAACATTGACAATGAATCATTTAAAGAATTAACAATAAATTAAACTTGAGCAATTACAATGAACTATCCTACACTAAATGAGTGAACTTCCAAGGCCAAGCGAAAAAGAAAGTGAACTCATTATCCTTAAGAGTTTCTCTACCTCGGAATTATCCTAAGACTCAATCAATGGCAAGACATTAAAAGTACCCAATAAACCACCAAACTATTCCCTTTCGGAAGGCCTAGTTCGTGCAATAAGTAGATAGCTTCCCATACCACCACCTACCCTAAGTAGTACATTTTTTAAGAAGGTTTGGCACCAAGTCTTCCCTTTCGGAAGGTCCTACCTAGTGCAATGAGTAGATAGCGTCCCATTACACCACATACCCTAAGTAGTACGTTCTTTTAGAAGTCTTAGTTCAATCAATTCATTGTGGGGGATTAGCTCAACCGACATAGACCATGATAGCTAGACACGAATCCCGATATTAACCCCTATTAGATGAGGGATTCTCACTTGCCTAGAGTAAGGTCATGCTTCTTAGCTTTTACATTGCTTTCCCAATAGCTACACCTCTGTGGACACATATTTAAGGGATAAGGAGATGACTACTAAGTAACTCATTCTCTAATAATGAGGAGTACTCATCTCAAGAGGTACTTTGGAAATAAAACATCTCAACTCACGAAGTGTAATCCACCTCTCCTTCATATCCTCTCGATGCTAGGCATAACTCCCAACGGATTTCTCAACATTCAAACATATAAGCTAAAGATATCTAGTGAACACCACATCTCAATTCACGAAGGGCATTATTCTCCAACCTATCTTGGAAAGATCATTAGGAATAATAAGGCTGCTACTAGACACATTATCTCAACTCACGAAGAGTGTCCATTCCAATACTCCCCTTTTCTCAACTTAGCATCATACATTATTTTAAGTGTGAGTGTGTGTACATGTGAGCACACATTGAACATAAACTTAATTTAATTCTTATTAACTTCTAAACATGCTTCATACCTTCATTCATCAATTGGCACACCTTATATATATCACATATTCATGTACTTCACTTAGACATAATACAATTCAAACGTGCTGTTCAACTTCCCAAAACATAGGACAAGAATATTTTTCAATGTTAATCCATTTCATCTATTAGACTTTCGAAACCACATTCACAATACATACTAATAACATCAAATTCATCAAGTAAACACCGCCACCAAAAAGGTGGACCATACCACTCAAGAACAATTATAATGAAAACTATACATTGTAAGCAACTTGCCATTTAGCCAAGCCATAATAACCTATAATTATGTTATCAAAATTTCATCAAATTAAGACTCCCAGGGCAGTAGCTAAATAAACATATTCACACAAGAAAACCATAGTTCATACCTTACACAAACATGCTCATATAACCCATTTCCCAAGATAAAAGTTGAAATATGCATAGACATAAGTTCATTAGGTTTTTAACATGAAAATAATGAATTAATAAAATAATAAACTCATTTAAAAAATTAGAACACTCTTACAAGAAGACCCATACTTAAAATCAAAGATTGAAGAATTTTGAGTTTGATGACCCTTTTTGGAAATCTTTTGGAAATGACTCCTTGAATGTAAGGGGGTTCAAGTATTGATACCATAACTAAACAAGAAGAAAACCCACTAATTTTTTTGAAGATTCATGTACAAAGCATCCCTTCTTGCCCTCCTTGAGTCTTGGCTTCAATGGTGACTTTGAGAGAGTTTGAATATTAGATGTGAGGGGTCTTGTATAGGTATAGGTTTTAAAACTAATTTAATATAACCTAGAAACCAAAAAAATATCCTCCTAGGGTCTTAAAGGACTTAGGTTGAATTTACCAAACACCCCAAGCCAAGGCAGCCACTTAACAGACTTTCAGGCCCTCATAGACTAGACCTTCACCAATGGACTGTCTGTGCATCAAAGGACTGTTGGTAGGGTCTTGTGGGTGGATATTTAGCTCCAAAATGGAGCCTGGCCACCAAGACATTCTGGTCCAATCGACGCCCTAGGTTGACGGACTGTTGGTGGACCAACGTATCGTCCTTAGGGTCGTCGATGGCCATTGCTTTTTGGCAGTTTTTCCCAAGTATTGGGCTCTTCATCTAGGGCCTCTTGTGGGTCCTAGGTGGGTTCTTGAACGGATGTTAAAATGATAAACTAAGTCATCTAGTTATTAGTAACATCCCAGCTTAGTTTCAAGGGAAACGAACACGTAAACTCATCCAAACATAACTAGACACACAAGTACATTCGAAGGCATACCTCCCGAACATCATGAACGTTCATGGTTGATTGAACTCCAAACTTAACCAAACTTTACACAGTGCCTAAGAACATTACCATAACTTATTTTATCATAAATTCAACTTAATAAACAATTGGGAGGCTCTAGTTCATCTTAGTTCGTTTTGGGGCGTTACATTCTCCCCCACTTGGAACAACATTCGTCCTCGAATGACACTCAAGCTTTAAGAACAACAAGGACTTACTTAGCATCACATAAATTACTTCAATCATGATCAAGAAACTCAAAATTAAAAGCATCAACTAACAAAGAGCATCCTTCTACACTTTCAAACACTTAGCAACACAAACTCTTTTATCAAAACTTCAAGAAGTCAAAAATCACTCTTAGTCTCCTTTTATGGATGAATTCCCTTCTCCAACATTAAACATGCTCATACACAATACTTTTACACACATTGAAACTTCAACTCAAGACAACACAATTTTTCTCAAAAATCAAAATTTATACAGTGAAGTTCACTGTGTTCACTGCCAAGCGTACCAAAATTTTCAAAATTTAATTCCTTAAGCAATTCATCAAGATGACAAGATCATATTAACTATAAACCATATAAACTTACTTCATAACATAATAGAAACAATAACAAAGAGTTAAGACTTACCAAAACCATAAAATCCAGATTAATTATCCTTCCTAGCACCCATCCCATAGGAAGGGTTCTTCTTGGGAGCATTAGGATCTAGGGAAGCTTTATTGACATATTTTCCCCTTGATTTGAGGTTTGGTCAGTCCCTCATATTGTGGACCTTATTACCACATGCAAAACAACCCCCCGTACCAGCAAG
Organism: Solanum pennellii; assembly: GCF_001406875.1. Taxonomy (NCBI): domain Eukaryota; kingdom Viridiplantae; phylum Streptophyta; class Magnoliopsida; order Solanales; family Solanaceae; genus Solanum; species Solanum pennellii. Next base: position 72,871,740 of record NC_028648.1, on the reverse strand, counting down.
ACACTTACCCCCATGTTGATTTCCACAAGTAGGGCACCTAGCCCTTTCATAGGAATGTCCACCACTTTCAGAAGGTTGATTTGGATCCCTATCCTTGTTTCCCATGGAAGAATATTGGGGATAAAACCTCTTATTAGGATTTTTGTGAATAGAATCATCCGACCTAGGTCTCTTACCCTCTTGCCTTATCTATATAATATTAGAGTCCGCAATTTGTTGCGCGTAAACCATGAGCCTAGAGATATCCATATCATGAAGAAGCATTGTTCATATGACACTTTTTCTCCACCAAGCTAGACACGCCCATCACACACTTGTTCATCCTAGCCCTAGGGTTGGCTACCATGGTTGGGGCATACTTAGAGAGTTGGGTGAATTTGAGAGAGTACTCTAGCACACTCCTTCCCCCTTGACGAAGGTTTGAATGCAACCATATTCTTATCCCTCCACTCTAAGGGAAAGAAACTATCTAGGAAAGCCTCTTTGAATTCATCCCAGTCAACCAAACCTCTTTCTAAGGGTATATCACCCCTCTATTGCTCATACAACACTTGAGCAACATCTTTAAGTTGGTAAGCGGTTAACTCTGCTTTCTCTCAAGGGGTCACACCCATAGCATCTACCACTTTGAAAACCTCATCTATGAAACCTTGTGGATCTTCATACACCTTAGTGCCATCGAATGTGGGAGGGTTCATCCTCATGAAATACTAAATTCTATAAGAGGGAGTACTAGTATTAGGTTGGGGCCTATCTCCTTGATTAACTTGGCCAACAAAGTGATTATTGAAGACATGAGCTTGATCCGTCATGAGTTGGGTCAAGTTCATTAAGGCAGCCCTCAACTCTGCATTAGTCATATCTCATTCAACAAAAGGAGCTTGAGGCATAGGAGGCACTTGAGGCTCCAGAGGTACTTTAGGTTCTTGAAGGAAAAACTTGTCATTCTCTTCCCCTTAGCCAATAATAGGAACTTGGTCAACACGGGGAAGGACTCTCTCATTAGCTTCACCTCCCTCCTCCCTTCTAGAGGTTGATCTCCTCGTATTCATGTCCTAGAAACATAAAGAGAATAGGTTAAGAGAAGAAACCTTATATGACTTAACTCTAAGGAACGACATTAGAATAGAGAAGAAAGTGAAACTTCTATGATCCTATAGCCTCTTGTCCATGTATGTGTCGCGACTCACATTTATGACCAAGATACTATTAGATAAGACTTGTGAGACTTTTAGAACTTTAACTATTTCTTATAACCTTATGCTCTGATACCAAGTTTGGTACAACCAGAAAGAACCCCCTAGAAGTTAGGGAGAACCCTCGTTTCGTGAGCGGGCGTACTTGACCCTCTGGGATCATGTACAATCCCTTTACTATCGCTCATCACATAAGACATGAAAAGCAGTGCAAAAATTTAAAACTTCTCACGAATAATTAATAAAAGACAATCTTTCATAAAATACGTTGAGAATCTCATTGTCACAAGCCAACTTATAGACACGACATAATATCTTAGGGACATGGACCTCTACAATAAAGTAAAATACATAACAAGTCTTTAAATAAAAACTAAGAAAAGGACTATACGCTCGAATAAATAAGGACATACTTTACCTTGAGAGAAACTTTCCCCAGCTCTTCCTTCTAGCCTTCAAAATTTCAAAAGCTTCCAACTTATACTTATTGAGTATAGAAAAGTATGGGGTTAGTACAAAACAATGTACTAAGTTTGGCATATGCAAAAACATCTAAAAAGGGACATTTTAGTAAAATAGATTTTCATGAAATTTAAGCAAAACATTCATGAATACATATACAAAACATCATAATAACCATTATTTACCACTTAGATAACAATTCCCATAATTTTAATCAATAAATAAACATTACACTAAACCAACTTGACCTTCAAAGTAAACTACTTAAGCATTTACATTAAATACATTTCAACATTGACAATGAATCATTTAAATCATTCACAATAAATTCAATTTGAGCAATTACAATTAACTATCCTATACTAAATGAGTGAACTTCCAAGGCCAAGCGAAAGAAAAAGTGAACTCATTTTCCTTAAGAGTTTTCCTACCTCGGAATTATCCTAAGATTCACTAATGTAACATATGAAGGAAGTCTGCATATGCCTCCTCCAATACACACCAAAGAAACCCTCAAGACTACCCCTTTCGGCTTACTCAACTCAGGAGAAACAAGCCCCTAAATCAATGGCAAGACATTAAGAGACATCCAACAAACAGCCAAAGTCTTCCCTTTCGGAATGCCTACTAAGTGCAATGAGTAGATAACGTCTCATACCACCACCTACCCTAAGTAGTGCATTCTTTTAGAAGGTTTGGCACCAAGTCTTCCTTTTCAGAAGGTCCTACCTAGTGCAATGAGTAGATAGCATCCCATATTACCACCTACCCTCAGTAGTACGTTCTTTTAGAAGATTTAGTTCAATCAATTCTTTGAGGGGGATTATCTTAACTGACTTCGACCATGAGATCTAGACATGGAATCCAGATATTAACCCCTATCGGATGAGGGATCCTCACTTTCCTAGAGTAAGGTCTTGCTTTTTAGATTTTACATGGCTTTCCCAATAGCTACACCTATGTGGACACATAGTAAAGGGATAAGGAGATTGCTACTAAGTAACTCATTCTCTACTAACGAGGAGTACACATGTCAAGAGGTACTTTGGAAATACAAAATCTCAACTCACGAAGTGTAATCCACCTCTCCTTCATATCCTCTCGGTGCTAGGCATAACTCCCCACAAAGTTCTCAACATTCATACCTGTAGGTTAAGGATATCTAGTGAACACCACATCTCATATCAAGAAGGTCAATATTCTCTAACCTATCTTTGAAACATCATTAGGAATAATGGGGTTTCTACTAGACACGGTATCTCAACTCACGAATAGTGTCCACCCAATACTCCCCTTTTCTGAGCTTAGCATCATACATTCCTTTAAGTGTGAGTGTGTGTGTACATGTGAGCACACCTTGCACATAAACTTCATTTGATTCTTATTAATTTCTACACATGCTTCATACCTTCATTCATCAATTCACACACCTTATATACTTCACATATTCATGTACTTCAATTAGACATAATACAATTCAAACATGCTATTCAACTTCACAAAACATAGGACATGACTCATATTCAATGTTAATTCATTTCATCTGTTAGACCTTCAAAAAAACATTCACAATACATACTAATAACATCAAATTCATCAAGTAAACACCGCCACCAAGAAGGTGGACCATACCACTCAAGAGCAATTATAATGAAAACTATACATTGTAAGCAACTTGCCATTTAACCAAGCCATAATAACCTATAATAATGTTATAAACATTTCATTAAAATAAGACTCCTGTGGTAGTAGCTAAATAAACATATTCACACAAGAAAACCACAGTTCATACCTTACACAAACATGCTCATATAACCCATTTCCAACGATAAAAGTTGAAATAAGCATAAACATAAGTTCATTAGGTTATTCACATGAAAATAATCAATTCATACAAGAATAAAAACATTTAAAACATTATAACACTCTGACAAGAAGACCCATACTTAAAATCAAAGATAGAAGAATTTTGAGTTTGAAGACCCTTTTTGGAAATTATTTGGAAATGACTCCTTGAATGAAAGGGGATTCAAGGATTGATACCATACCTTAAAGAGAATGAAACCCACTAATTTTGGTAAAGATTCACTTCCAAATCAGCCCTTCTTTCCCTCCTTGAGTCTTGACTTCAATGGTGACTTTGACAGAGTTTGTCTTTAGAGAGAGAGTTTGAATTTTAGCGGTGAGGGGTCTTGTCTAGGTCTAGGGTTTAAAACTAATTTAATATAACCTATAAACACTAAAATATCCTCCTATGGTCTTAAAGGGTTTTGGGTGAATTTACCAAACACCCCAAGCCAAGGAAGCTACTTAACAGGCGTTCAAGCCCTTATAGACGAGACCTTCACCAATGGACCGTCTGTGCATCAACGGATCGTTGATAGGGTATCGTGGGTTGATACTTAGATAAAAAATGGATCCTGTCCACCAATAAATTTTGGTTCAATCGACGCCCTAGGTCGATGGACCGTTGGTGGACCAACGGATAGTTTTAAGGGTCGTCGATGGCCACTGCTTTTTGGCAGTTCGTCCCAAGTCTTGGGCCCTTCATCTAGGGCCCCTTGTGGGTTCTACGTGGGTTCGTTCACGGACTTTAAAACCCCAAACTAAGTCATCTAATTCTTATGAACATCCCACCTTATTTTCAAGGGAAACAAACACGTAAAACTCCTCCAAACACAACAAGGCACACAAGTACATTGTAAGGCATGCCTCTCGAAATTCATGGACGTTCTTGGTCGATTGATCTCCAAACTTAACAAAATTTCACACACTTCCTGAGAACATTAAAGTAACTCATTTTATCCTAAATTCAACTCAAGAAACAATTGCGAGGCTCTAGTTCACCTTAGTTCATTTTGGGGCGTTACATCTGGGAATTCTAACCTATTGTGAGGCTACGAAAGGATCGAATGCCCATCTATTGATAAAAGAACCGTCCTATTGAATCATCGATCAGATTATATAAATTCCAAGTACCCGTGGTTGAAGAAAAGGTAAGTATGGAACGACAAGAAGCATCGACAAACCATGCTATTGGTCCGTCAATTGGATTAGAAAATTTCAATTTGAAAGCAAAAAAAATGCTAAGTCTGGACTTGCGGAGGCAGTCGATGGTCCGTCGTTTAATCGACGGACAGTTTGTGGGGGTCGTCGATTGAAGCTGCATTTTTTGGATAACTTTCCTTATTAAAATTTTCTTTTAATATAAAACAATGTTTTTATAAATAGGGTTTAAAACCTCATTTTTGGGGTTGGATTATATTACTACTTCCTTAGTTTTGTTCTTAGAGAATTTTTTGCAAATTTGGCATTAATTCAAGTTCTTGATTTGGTTTTCAAGTGATTTTTATGATTTGAAGTTGAATTTCTGGATTTTCTTCGAATTTGACATAGTAAGTTCATTATTTATTATTTATCAACCATGAATTGTGTTCTACTATGAATGGGTAACTAAATCCACAACTAGGGTTGTGGAAACCATGGATGATTAACAAAGTAAACCTATCTTTTCATGTATTGATAATTCTTTCGCTTAGAAGTCTTTTTAACGAGTACACGTGTAAGAATTCGCGTTATTGCTACTTATAGGACCTAGGAGGTGATTAATAGGAAAAGAATTATCAACATAGATTTAGTAGAATACTAACTAACAGGCTAGTCTTGATTGGTGCGAAGTAATAACTAAGTCATAGATAGAATACGATGCTTAATATGAAGTAAGGTAAGGGTTAGTAACTTAGACACACGTAGCCGGACCAAGGTACTTGGTGAAATTATCTAAATGCCGGAACAAGGATTTAGAGATACCTAACTTATTACTTTGCATGCAAAACACTAGGGAAGAGTTGTTATAGCTAGGAATACGACTTTATGAACCTATGGGGAACATTCACACCCTAGTTTCTCTCACAACTTGTTAAACACCAAGGATTTACTCTTGTTACTTGTTTGATTTAGCAATATTGATAGACTTGGTCACAAAACCCCCCTTTAATTACTAGTTTTCGGAAAGGACTTGACCAAATAGAAGTAATCATATTTTGAAGTTAAGTCTAAACAAATTTCCTCGAGGGATCGACCCCAACCTAGTAGTTGGGTTCTTTACTTGATATAGGGAAGTATAATTTTAGCATATCAAATATTGGCGCCGCTGTCGAGGAAATTGGATTTTAGATTAACTTGAATAACATTACTGAATTTTAGTCCCCAATTTCCTAATTTTACATTTTTATTTTGTTTTTGTTTCTTTAAGGTCTAGCTCTTGTGTATGCCAAGTACACGGAGCCGAGGAGAACCAATACTTCCATTCAATCCTTAATGAACCATACACTTCAAAGAATGAATAATCCACAGAACCCATCTAATCTAGGTGATGGGATCTATCGCAAGCCCCGACCACCGGTTGATGCTCATAATCAAGTGGTTGCGGAAAATCTAGCTGATGAGGCTTTAAGGATGCAACCTCCCATCACACGCCCTCAAGAGTTCTATAGGGGAAACATGAACATTACTAATTTTGACGGTCCTGTTGTCCTACGCCCTCTACCGTAGGGTCACACATTCGTGGTAACTAGTACCGTGATACCAATGCTCACCGCAAGGGGTTTGTTTTCAGGGCTACCATCTGAGGATCCACATTCTTACATTGCCTAACTAAGGTTGGTGTGCAAGAGTTGTGTAGGGACACCAGACATGGATATGAACATCATCAGGTTGAGAGTGTTTCCTCTTTCACTGATGGGAGAGGCCACAATATGGTTTACTGAGTTGAACTATAATTCTATATATACCTGGGATCAGTTCAGGAATGTGTTCCTAGCACGGTACTACCCAGTTTCTAAAAAGCTCAACCACAAATATAGAGTGAACAACTTTGTGGCACTACCTGGGGAGTCAGTGAGTCCCAAACCACCATATTGATGATGAGTCATTTAATGAGTACTTCTATCGGGGGCAAGATGATAATAATAAGGCGGTGCTTAATACTATTGCAGTGGTTCTTATGGTGAGTGTACATATGTAGAGATCATAGAGAAGTTTTAGAAAATCTCTCGCAATAATAAGGCTTGGAGTACTAGGAAGTCAGACACTGGGAGAAACATCTTTGCAGTGCAAGCTACACACAATATGGTCACAGATGAGAGTCATGAAGAAATGACTCAAATGAGAATTGAGCTTGGGTTGGTATTGAAACATGCCATTGGAGGTACAAACAAAGTAAATGTGGGGAATTACTTAACCAAACCACCACGTCCAGCGGATGAATACTATTATGAAGAGGATTATTTTATAGTGAATGATCAGACGGGGGGTTTCCAAACGAATGCCCAAGGCTCCAATCAGGAAAATTAGTGCCAAGGTCAAGGAAATAAAGGTGGAACTATGGGAATTGCAACAGAGAAGCTCAATATGTTTGAGATGGAAACTACAACCATGACAACAACTTCAACCGGGGTAACTATGGTACCAAAAACGATCGTAGTGGACCCTATGTTCTGCCTCAAAATTGGGAAGTTGCTCCTAGGGATGGTGGAGGTAGTATGGCACGAGTTGAAGATATGTTGAGAAGATGATGAGGAGGTTTGATGCTAGTGATGAGCACGCCAAGGAAATGAGAGTTGATTTGGCTAATATCGGGCAAAAGGTGGATGCACATACGGTCTCAATCAAGCATCTTGAATTACAAATGGCCCAATTATCTACTACTTTGAACCCATGACGACCGGGCACTTTTCCTAGAAATACCATTAAATATCCTAAAAATGATGGACATTGCATGACAATCACTACTAGAGGAGGTAAGCAAACCATTGATCCACCTATGCCGTCTTGGTAGAAGATGAGATGAGTAAAGATGACGAGGTAGTTGAAACTAGTGAAAAATTAGTGGACAAAAAGGTGAAAGAAGCAGAGGTACCCCAAAAAGTGATCCCCACTCCTAGACAACCACCACCATTCCCTTAGATATTAGTGAGGAAGTCTAAGGATGGTAAATACCGGCGTTTTATCACTATGTTGAAACAATTTTCCATCAATGTCCCTTTGATAGAAGCTTAAGAGCAAATGCCCGGGTATGCCAAGTTCATGAAGGATATGGTTAGAAAGAAGATATCGGTATGTTTTGAGGATGATGACCGAATGTAGCATTTTAGTGCTATTTCTACAAGGTCCTTTGTGCAGAAGAAAGAAAATCCGGCGCTTCCACTATTCGATGTACCATCGGTTTGTTACACTTTGCTAAAGCACTATGTGATCTTGGTTCAAGTATAAATCTCATGCCTCTCTCCATTTATAAGATATTGGGTTAGGGTGACCCAAAGCCCACTGCAATGCGGTTATTGATGGCTGATCGAACAGTAAAGAGGCCTATTGGGATACTCCATGATGTGCTCGTGAAGGTGGAGTGGTTTATATTTCCGGTCTATTTTGTGATTCTTGACTGTGAAGTAGAATTTGAGGTGCCTATTATTCTTGGGAGTCCGTTGCTTGCTACTGGTCATGCGTTGGTTGATATGGAAAAAGGGCAGATGAAGTTTAGGTTGAACAATCAAGAAGTAACTTTCAACATTTATAGGTCCATGAATCAGAGTGGTGAGCTCCAAATGGTATATGTTATATCTTACAGGATTGAGAGTACGTCTGAGGTACAAATCAAAGAGCGCCTTGGCTGTTGAGGCACTAGCGGCAATAATCATGAATTTTAAGAGTGGTGGTATTAAAGAGTATGGGTCTTTGGTTGAAGCACTTGAACAAGGTGAATTTCGGTCAAAACCAAAGAAATTGGAGTTAGATATAAAGCATCGTGAGTCTCCACCCGCGAGACCAGTTATTGAGGAGGTTGCAATATTATAGCTTAAGGCTCTAGCACCTTATCTGAGGTATGTATTTTTGGGGAGAGATGACACTTTGCCGGTAATCATTGCATCGAATTTGAATGTGTAACAAGCAGATTCTTTTGTAGAAGTGCTGAAGAGATTCAAATGAGCCATTGGTTGGACTGTTGCGGACATATTGGGATCCCACCCGGTATTTTTTCACACAGAATCCAACTCATGCCCGATCACAATCCAAGTATTGAGCACCAGAGGCGGTTGAATACACCTATGCAATAGGTAGTGAAAAAGGACATCATTAAGTGGTTGAATGTTAGAGTTATATATCTTATTGCAGATAGTAGTTGGGTATGCCCTATTCAGTGTGTGCCCAAAAAAGGGGGAATGACATTAGTTCCCAATGAGAGTAATGAGCTTGTTCAAATGAGGCTTGTGACTGGATGGAGAGTTTGTATGGATTACCACACACTGAATGCATGGACTGAGAAGGACCATTTACTGATGCCCTTCATGTATCAGATGTTAGATAGACTCACAGGAAAAGGATGGTGTTGTTTTCTTAATGGTTATTCGAGTGACAATCAAATCTCTATTGCCCCGGAGGATCAAGAGAAAACCACCTTTAGTTGCCCATATGGGATGTTCGCATTCAAGCGGATGCCTTTTGGGTTGTGTAATGCACCGGCTACTTTTCAGAGATGAATGATGTCGATATTCTCCGATATGGTGGAGGACAATATTTATGTGTTTATGGATGACTTTTCTGTTGTTGGAGACTCTTTTGATCGTTGTTTGAGTCGCTTGGCCGAGGTTCTCAAAAGATGTGAAGATTGAAACCTGGTGTAAATTGGGAAAAGTGTCACTTCATGGTGAAAGAAGGTATTGTATTGGGCCATCACATCTCAGATAAAGGAATAGAGGTTGATCGAGCAAAAGTTGAGGTTATAGAGAGTCTTTCTCCACCCATCTCTATTAAAGGTGTGAGAAGTTTTCTTAGGCATTCGGACTTTTACAGGAGGTTTATTAAGAATTTCTCAAAAATTTCACATCCTCTATGCAAATTACTTGAGAAGGAATGTAAATTCTATTTCGATGAATCTTGTATGAAGGCGTTTGGAGGGTTGAAAGAGAAGTTGGTGTTTGCGCGCATAATTATTTCCCCAGATTGGAGTAAGCCATTTGAGGTGATGTGTTTCCTAGTGGGGTTGCTCTTAGTGTGGTATTGGGACAAAGAACGGATAAAATGCTTCACCACATCTACTATGAAAGTAAGGCTCTAAATGAAGCACAAAAGAAGTACATTGTGACTGAACAAGAGCTCTTTGCGGTGGTATTTGCTTTCGAAAAATTTCACTACTACTTGCTTGGCACGAAAGTCATAGTGCATACTGATCACTCTGCTTTGATATATTTGATGGCAAAGAAGGATGCGAAACTAAGATTAATTATATGGTGCTCATATTGACATAGTTTGGTTTGAGGTAAAAGATAGAAAAGGGACTGAAAATCATGTTGTCGATCACTTGTCCGTATTGGAGGATGAAGCAATGCAAGAGTTGGGTGAGAAGACTGAAATTTATGATACCTTACCTGATGAGCATGTATTTGTTGCTTCTCATGACTTGATTCCATGGTTCGTCAATTTTGTGAATTATCTGGCTAGTGACATAGTCCCATCGGACTTGTCCTTCCATCAGAGGAAAAAGTTTATGCATGATACTAAAAAGTTCTTTTGAGATGAGCCTTACTTATACCGGAGTTGTGCTGATGGGCTTATTTGTCGTTGCGTGTCGAAAGTTGAGATGCTTAGTGTTTTGGAGGCATGCCACTCCTTACCTGTGGGTTGGTATCATAGTGGTATCCGGATTGCCCACAAGATTTTGCAGTGTGGGTACTATTAGCAGACCATTCACCAAGATGCTCATGAGTTCACGAAGTAATGTGATAGGTGCAAAAGAGATGGAGGAATTTCTAAGAGGAAAGATCTCGCTTTAAATCCCATTCTAGTAATTGAGTTGTTTGATGTATGGGGCATTGATTTTATGGGACCGTTTGCGAGTTCTCGTGAATGAAATATATTCTTGTGGCGGTAGACTATGTGTAAAAATAGGTGGAAGCCATAGCACTTGCCAACAGTGAAGGGAAGAGTTTCACTGCGTTCTTGAAAATGAACATCTTTTCCAGATTTGGCAAACCTAGGGCCATTATTATTGATGGGGGATCTCACTTTTCAACAAGTTGTTGAAAGGTCTATTGCAGAAATATGGGGTTCCCCACAATGTGGCCACTCCATACCATCCGTTGAGTAGTTGGCATGTTGAGGTGTCCGATTGAGAGATCAAGCAAATCCTGTTGAAAATGGTAAATTCTAATAGAATAGATTGGTCAAGGAGGCTTGATGATGCTATGTGGGCCTACCAGACTACATACAAGAACACCATAGGTACGCCTCTATACCAACTTGTATATGGAAAGGCTTGTCATTTGCCAGTTGAGTTAGAATAGAAGGCCATGTGGGCGATACAGAAACTGAAGATGGTTTGGAATGAAGCAATGGAGCAGAGACTTAATGGGTTGAATAAGCTTGATGAGTTTCACCTAAAAGCATCTGAAATTTCAGCCATCTAAAAGAGAAGATGAAGAAGTACCATCACCAAAAGATTGAAAAGCGAGAATTCGCAGTTGGGGAGTTGATGCTTCTATTCAACTCTAGGCTACACTTGTTTTTGGGAAAACTCAAGTCCAAGTGGAAAGGGACATTCCTTGTCACTAAAGTGTTCGCCCATGGAGCGGTTGAGTTGGAGAACAAAGAGGGTGCAAAGTTCACGGTCAATGGGCAAAGAATCAAGATCTACCTAGGGTATGCAGAGAGTGTCCATGAAGTGGTTGAAGCATATCTTATTGATGAAGGTTGAGTAATCAAGGATCTTGCGTCGTGCCATGACGTTAAATCAAGTGCTTCTTGGGAGGCAACCCAAGGTGTATCCTCTAACCAACAATAGAGTTCTTTCTTTTTTAGAAATATTTGCCTTCTCTTGTTGCATTTTTGTATAACTCATCTTCATGTGTTATTTTTTAGTATGTTGGCTAGAGATTGTTTAGGGTCCGTGTCTCAAATGGGTCAATAAAAACACAAAAAGAATAGCTTAATGGGTGTTCAATGTGCAGGGACCAAACCCATGAATTCTGCAAAAATTAATCTGGTGCACAGATCTATGGACCAAATGACGGCCCGTAATTTAGTCGACGATTCTTCGATGTTTTTCTTAGATACCAGATATGTCTTAAACTTTGGTCTAAATCTGTGCACAATCCACGGTCCTGTCAACTGTCCGTCGATGGCGTATCATCAGTTCATAAAAACCAGTGACCCGACTCGACCATATCTTTTCAAATTCCCTCACAACCATTTCCCTCCCCTTTTTCCCTTCCTTCTTCATTAACTCCAAAAATCTCTCCCTTCAATTTTCATCAAAATACCGACAACTCCCAAACTCTCAAAAATCCCAATACCCTAACCTCCCCAAATTCTACTATAACTCCACTTTTTTCCGGTCGGTGTTCGAAGGCAGGCACATAGGTTGGTTGTTACAGGATCACCCACTCATTTTCTCCTCTACTTTTTATAGGTATTTCCTTTTGCTTAATTAATTATCGTTCATTTGCTTTTTGAAACAAATAAATCGTATGTGGGTCTTGACTTAGGAACAAATTTGCATGTGAAAATTGTTAAATTATGGGTTCTATATCCTTTAGAATGATAGAAAGTGAATGGGTTGTGGGTGGAATCTTTGTCAATTCAATATGAATGTTGATTTTCTGACTTAGGGTTTAATAGCCTCGTAGATACGTGATCAAACTTTGCAAAAGTAAAGACCTATGGATAATGAATTGGTCTTATATGTGTTATTATGTGTTGGGTAACTTGTGATTTGCTTAAAGTTGTCAAAATGTGTGTTTAAAACCAAGTCCTAAAACCTGTTTTTGACCAACAGCACGAGACCCCGTCTATGGAACGTCGATTGATCGACGGACCATCAATAGGATCTGTCAATGGATAAACTCTAAAAATGCACAACTTTCGAATGACGAAAGTGGACTACGGTGCATCGATTGATAAACAAACCATTTTGCACGTCCGTTGTTTCTAACTGAAACTTTGATTTCTATGAAATTCTGAATTATTCTAAAGTGTCAGACAACGGAAGTGGACTACCGTTCATCAATTTATCGATGATCCATTGTGTACGTCCATTGTTTCTAACTGAAAGGTCTGTGGAATGTAGACTTTTAAAATTATCTAAGTGTCCACCGACGGACAGCATCGATGAACCGTGCATTCATCGACGGGTTGTCGATAGTGCTCGTCTCGCAGTACTGCAATTCTGTAAATGTCCTGTGTCTAGTGTTTCCAGGTTCTGTTTAATTATGTTACTGGTGTAGTTTGATTACATTGAGACTAACAAATTGCTTTTCAGGTACTTATGGCCCCCAAACCAAACATCGTCTATTCTAGGGGTCGGTCTAAGTCTGTGGCACCAACCCGCCGAATGATCGACAATTGTGACGATGAGCGGAATCCAAAATATGTTCCCCCAAGCACCCTGAACCCTACACTAGATGCTAAATCCGCTCAGGGCACCCTATAGAAGGAGGCGTCCGGCGTAGCCACTGCCTCCTAGTTTGATGAGGAGCACATAGTGACTGGCACACTGTTTGGGTCTGCCTCTGGTTTTGAGGGAGCATATGGATCCAAAGTCTTCAAGTTTAGAGTCGGACCATTCTACGAGATCGAATGAGGCCACTGCCTCTGGTTTCGGCTCTACTGGAGCCACTCTCCCTGATGTGCCTGCCTACCATGCCTCGTCTGATGAGGCCCATAGTTCGGAATCTCCTTCGGCACCCCAACATGAGGTCCCTGCACCGGTTCCTGATGAGACAAACCGGTGGTGCATTCATTGTCAGTATTAGATCTACATGGACGCCAAGATGGTGAATGACAAAATGGTAATGACTCGATTATTGAAAATCGAGCGGCGAGTTCTTACAAGGAGTGTTTACACAGTCCCTGAGGTGCATAACTTGTTTACTTGCCACAGGATTGAATGGATGGCTTGAAGTTTGGAGACATGTAACGAGGAGGTTGTTCGAGAGTTCTACGCCTCAGATGTGGCGACTCTCAGAGGTTCTTTTGAAAGGCGATCAAAACCTGTCAAACAGGACTCACTCATAGAGGTTCTAGTTTGAGGCTACCAGGTGGACATTTCTTCTACCTCCATCCGCCGCTTCCTGTACGGTGTTTCCACTAGTGCCGCTAGGGTTACCGTTACTCCAGAGTTCGATTATAGGTGGGACTTGGTTAATGGTGGCCAATTTTAGCAAAGCATAGATCCGAGAGAGTCCACAAGGAGGTAGATTGCACAGCAGCTCTCCATATAAGGTGAGAGAGCAGACTGGGTGTTGGACCCAGAGGCCTTATCAAGAAGGCCAACCTCACCTTTGCAGCCATGTTCTTCTGGTTGATAGTCCGCCACCGCCTATCCCCCACAACAGCAGATAATATCCTTAGTTGTGATAGAGTAGTCCTGGTAGCAGCACTAGAAGACGGGTTGGAGATCGACTTCGCGAGGTTGTTGATCTCCATAATTCATTTGTGGGATTTTAAGACCTCTACTACTTACCCGTTTGCATATATGATTTTCCAGTTATGCAGGTATGCTGGAGTTATTTTTTAGAACTGTGATGTCCTTTGTACTTTGACTAAGATTGTGAATATAGGTCTCATACGGGATGAGGCCAATGTGGCGGCACCACGGCATGGGCTCCGAGTTAATTTGCATTCTCTAAGTGAGAACTTAGCAAACACGGTAGAGTTAGCCCAAGGGGATGATCCTGCCATTTCACAGCCACCGATATAACCTAGGCTGAGTCTGCCCCTGGCACTAGTAGGGCACTTAGTTCCTCTCGGTCTACTCTACCATCAGCAACACTGGTCTTGATTGCTAGGTTACAGAATCTAGAGGCCCAGATGTTCTTCTTGCTGCATCATATACAACCTTGGATGCATAAATCCATTGCCGAGGCTGAGGACCGGATTGAGAAAAGATGGCTTAGCAGGCGGAGAGGAAGATGTAGGCGGTCCACTAGCGCCTAGATGCATTTGAGCTGCGAGTTCTAGCACGCCCAGCCTACACCATTGATTTGACTACTCTTCAGGAGGCTTTGCCGAGTCTACGGGCAGATGTTGACAACATACCGAAGATGAGGGGACCTGAGCCAGAGAATGCACATGTTGAGTTAGCGGAGGACACTATGCTTGTTGTACTATTCACTACCCCCACTTCACTGCCATCTGAACCACATGAGCATGTCAAGAGGCACCATTCCAGCCGTACCACTGAGGGAGATGAGGCACGTGCTAGGAAGAAGGAGCTGACAGATCTTGAGGCTGCGAGGAGAGCCTCTTTGCTTGATGAGGATACCCATTAAATGAGGGATCGAGATTTAGCTGCTGGGACATCTAGTTCTAGACATGAGGTTGTTGAGAGGAGCACCACTGAGGGTGTAGAGACTGCTGTGAGCACCACTGAGGATGCCCCGACTATAGAGGTTGCGCCTCAGGTTTGATTCACCTACCACCATGTCTTAATATTTCTTACTCATTGAGGACAATTACAAGTTTTTTTGTTGGGGGTCGGGTAAATGGAAAGTGAGTGCTAGGGTGAAGTCTGAGTAGCCCAACTCACGATCCTCTCTTGGTGGTTTTCTTGCCTGTATTCTTTTGCCCCAAGAGACCGATTACTTTAGTGTTGAACTAGCAAATGTCGTAACATGTACAAAGTATGAAAGTGTAAAATAAAGCATGATGTCTAAACATGAATGATATCCCATTCTGAGAAAGTTCTTGCATGAATAGGCTTAATAAATGTTGAACATGTTGGCTCTAATCATGACATAGAGAGATAAACCCACTACAT
The DNA here is from genome assembly GCF_001406875.1 of Solanum pennellii. NCBI lineage: Eukaryota > Viridiplantae > Streptophyta > Magnoliopsida > Solanales > Solanaceae > Solanum > Solanum pennellii. The sequence goes on along the minus strand of NC_028648.1, from coordinate 72,856,269 downwards.
GAACCTCAATCTTACACTCAAACCAGGTGACCGATTTTCTTATACTGTAATGAGGTGTCAATAGAGTGTGAAGAAATTTGATTGTTCCCCTGTTGGTACCTTGCTAGAACTTGCCCGGTTGGTCTTGAAAAAGGAATCTGTGTTAGACAATTTGAAAAAGATCATAGACCCTTGTTCAAATTAGCAAACATCTAGCCTAAAATAAAGTGAACCAATTGAAATTGTTATGCATTTTTGTTCCAAATATTTTGTCCTATAATAGACTTTTCTTTTCTTGACCGACTCATCTTCCCTGGGTATAATGTGTTGGCCCTTGTCCCTCCTTGGACATGTGCACTTCAACTTAGGATAAAAGCATAAGTTGAGGGTGGCTAATGCAGACAGTGACCTTGTCTTTTCCCTGACCCAACCTTGGGTAATGTGTACGTTGACTCATGGCAAAGCCATAAGTCGAGGATGGATATTATGAGTGATTGACCCTAAAAGTGGGTATGAAAAGGGTATTGTTAAAAAAAAATTTAAAAATAAAATAGAGAGTTATCAAAAGAAGTGACTCAGCAAAATTTGATCAAATAAAAAAAATTAAAAGGGAGAAGAAAAAAGTGGTGTTGGACAAAAAGAAGAAAGAGTACCTTCCACAAATAACAAAGGAGAAAGAAAGGCAAAGATAACAAAAAAGAAAAAGTAGGGCCTAATAGATAATGAAAGAGGTAGGACGCTTAGCCATAATGTCACGGAGGGCAACAAGTCGCTGAAATATACCCATATGTACCATACCTGACCCTGAGCCTATGTTACAAACCAAGAAAGTCCTATCGTGATCCTAAGAGTTTAATATGGTGAACTTAAGCAGTGAAAATAAGTGCAAGCCTATGGAAAGAAGTACCAACAAGGTGTAAATTTGTTCTTAGCATGAGTGTTGAATAATTATCCTTATACTAAAAATTAAAATCACTGTGCAGAAAAGGAGGATGTCTTTTGAAGTAAGTGCACTAATTGTAATATCGAAAAGTTGGTACCTTGTTGAGATACAAAAGAGGAGAGGTGTTAGTGCATGGTGAGTATGTGTCGTGGTCTGATCCACATGAGTAAGCCTATAAGGACTAAGAGTAGAAAACATGCACTAAAACAACGAAAAAGTTGGAATTGATAGCCATGTAATTGCAAAATCTTAGAAGAGGATACTTGTGTACAAATTTGTGTATTGAGTCATAATGCGTCGCTTGAGGACAAACAACGAATTTATGTTGAGGGTGTTGATGTACCGTGGTTCATGGTTCTTTCAATGCTTTTCCTTAAGATTGGTGTGTGTATAAAGCCTTTTTATAGTAATTTTAATATGTTTTATCTTTGTTTTGCAGGAAAGGTGTCCAAAACCAAAACACAGAAGGCTGTGAAGATTTACTGCAGAAGTGACCCACGAAGGCCATATATGACCCGTTGTCTCATCGACGGACTCTAGGTGGTGACCTTCGATAGAAGGTTTAGGCATCTGGAAGCAACTCGGGGAATTCTGACGAAGCGTGGGGCTATGGAAGGATCGATGGTCCGTTGACCTGTTAAATTGTCGATCAGATCAAAGAAAGTCTGAGTACCCGAGGTTGAAGAAAAGTTAAGTATGGAATGACGATAAGAATCGATGGACCATAATTGAATCGACGAACCGTGCTATTGGCCGTCCATTGAATCAGAGAAGATGAAATTTGAAAGCTAAAAAAAAATGCTAAGTCTTGACTTAAAGAGGCAGTCGACGGTCCGTCGTTCGATCGACGGACCATCTCTGGCGGTCATCGATTGAAGCCGTGTTTTTTTGGACAACTTTCCTTATTAGAATTCCTTTTAATTTAGGACAATATTTTATAAGTACTGTGTAAAACCTCGTTTTTGGGGTTGGATTCTATTACTACTTTCTTACATTTGTTCTTGGAGATTTGTTTTTGCAATTTTAGCATCAATTCAAATTTCCTTATTTGGTTTTCAAGTGATTTTTGTGATCTCAAGTTGAATTTCTGGATTTTCTTCAAATTTGTAAAAGTAAGTTCATGATTTACTGTTTATCAACCTTGAATTGTGTTCTTGTATGTATGGGTAACTAAATCCACTACTAGGGTTGTGGAACCATGGATGATTAACAAAGTAAACCTATCTTAATAACAATTCTCACATAGGTTATTGCATGTATTGATAATTCTTTCGCTTAGAAGTCTTTTTTTAACGAGTGCATGCGTTATAGCTCACGTTATTGCTACTTGCCGGACCAAGGAGGAGCTAATAGGAAAAGAATTATCAAGATAGATTTAGTAGGATACTATATAATGGACTAGTCTAGATTTGTGCGTAGTAATAACTAAGTAATACATCGAATACGATGCTTAATATGAAGTTAAGTTAAGGGTTAGTAACTTAGACACACGTAGTACATGGTGAAATTCTCTAAATGTCAGACCAAGGATTTAGAGATACCTAACTTATCACTTTGCATGCAGAACACTAGGGAAGAATTGTTATAGCTAGGAATACGGTGTTATGAACCTACGGGGAACACTTACTGCCTAGTTTCTCTCACAACTTGATAAACACCAAAGAATTACTCTTGCTACTTTTTGATTTAGCAATATTAAAAGACTTTTGTTTCACAAAAACCCTCTTTAATTACTAGTTTTCCGAAAGGACATGACTAAATAGAAGTAATCCTAAATTGAAATTAAGTCTAGACCATTTTCCTCGTGGAATCGACCCAACCTAATAGTTGGGTTCTTAACTTGATACGATGCTTATACTTCTTTAGGGAAGTATAATCTGAGCGTATAAATGACCGAGCAGAAACATGCTTCAAAAGGGACATTTTGGTTAGAAACCATGCATTATGCCACTTTTTAAAAACATCATGTACAATAGCATAATAGATATAAAAGACAAGTATAATCATCACAAAAGTCAATTTATCACACTTTGACAATATCAACATGAAAATGTTTACCATCACCTTGGACCTTCACTTTTTTTTAAGTAACTCCATTGATCGTTGATACGCAAAAACATAGAATTTGAGTTTAGCATACGAAACTTTGTACATGATCATTGAGGGGAGTTCACTAATCTTTACTTAGTCAATACCTATAGGGGATCGTAGATTATATGGGATGGTTTGTTCATTTTGATCTTGAAAGAGTGAATATCCCATCCGTCCATGTTTACTAGCCCCTTTACTTTTTCGGAATGCTCAATATGAGAGTAGAAAAAATGGATTGACTCAAAATTATGGCTCATGCTTACCAATTTATCAGAAGGTCTATTGGCTTCTCGGAAACAATGCTTAATTTCCAATCCATTCTTTTCAACTAACTCTTGGATTTCATTGATGATGTGTAGAATCCTCCAAGGCACTTCTAATTCCCTACCGATGCATTTGGTAATGAGGAGAGAGTCAATTTCTCCACTGATAACCCTATGTCCATTACTTACACACCATTTTATGCCAAACAACATTGAAGTTGATTCTTCCATGTTGGTTGTTCCTTGTCCCAGAGGTATTATGTAAGCAAAAATAATTCTTCCTTTATTGTCTCTGACCACTCCCCCTCCTCCACATATACATGGTAAGCAACTTCCATCAGTATTTAACTTAACAATGTTGGGGGAGTCCTATTTATTTGATAGCTTTGAAAATTCTTTGCTCAATATTTCCTTCACAAGCATTACAGATTGCACTCCATTCCTCACCTAAGTTAGTTCTTCTAAATTTCAATTTTAGAACCTGGACAAGAGTATTTAAGACATTAGTCTTTGTCCTATCGAAGGATACCCTTATGTTTTCAAACTTTCTACTCATCTTGATTTCCATAGCTCCCACACTATGACTTAAAAGAAGAATTTTGGTTAATATAGGTCGCAAAAATGTTGTGGGACTTGTAGTTACACAAATTTAGTAACATCATCTTGTAGCTCCTGCTGGTGTGATAAATTCCTAGAGGACCTGCAAAAGATTTACAAATTTTTTAGCATGGTCACCTTGACAGAATATATGGTTAATGTCGTCTAAAATATGATACATATTGTTGTTTCTACAACAATAGCAGGTACCATCAACTTCAATACCAAACCTAGAGACTCTTTCATTGGTAGAAATTTTATCTCTAATTACTCTTCAGTTGAGTAAGGAGATTTTGAACGGAATATCCTAATGCCACAAGTTTTTTTTATAAAATTGTTATTGTTACATCTCTGCCTATAGTTGCTCCAGAAGGATTTAATAGTGAAGTTTCCATTGGTGTTAGGGATTCAAATTGATTTTTCTTTTCTACTACTATGCAACACAATATTGAGCTCTCTAATTTTTTTAGTGTCCCCATCAGGTTTATTATGAAGCTTGTCCTAATCCCACACTCGATCAATGTTTGGTACTGATTTGCTGATGTTGTACATTTTCAGCAACCAAAAGATATAGAGGGCCAATATTAGTCCAATTTTCATACCAAAAGTCCACGTCTCCTCTCCCAATGATCCATGTGATCTTCTTGTCCACCTCTTTTTTAATGTTGCAAAAGAATTTCAAACTTTGTGGTTGTCCGCTACTCCATTGGGCCTTGATAGGGTGTATATTGTTGAAGTATTTAGCTTCCGTGAAATTTTTCCATAGTGAAGTTGTGGTTCTGAGGTTCCACCATTGTTTTGTTTGAAAAGCATGGCACATGTCATCAAGATTTCTGAAGTTTGTTCCACCCTCCTCATAAGGGTAGCACAAGTTCTTCCAAGAGGCCCAATGATACTTACCAGTGTGTTGTCTTGTCCAGAAAGTCAAAACATGTACTTTCTTTAAGTTCAATATTACCTTTGGGAGGGTTGGTAGCTGTAAGGAGATGGTTTGGCATTGCAAGGAGAATATGTCTAATAAAAACTGCTCTTCCACCAATGGAAAAAAATCTAGTCTGCCGACCTCTAATCTTGTAAATGATCTTGCTTACCATATCTGAGTAATGGGAGATCTTTCTTTTTCCAGTAACAAGAGGGTAACCAAGGCATCTAGTAAGAAAAATAACTTTTTCCTTATTGAGTAGTTGTCCAGAAATTTCCTCATATACTTTCAGAGTTTTATGCATCATTTCAAAAGGTTTCTTTCTACCATTACAAAAAATAATAGTATCATCTGCAAAGGGTAAATGGTTTATCCTTTGTCCATTAGTGTTCATATAGAACCCCTTATATCCTTGTTTATCATACAAGTTATTCAGCATTTTAGAGAGCAACTCAACACTAATGATAAATGAAGATGGGTATATTGGATCTCTTTGTATAAAGCCTCTAATGGATTTAAAAAATCCATGTCTTCTCCCATTGACAATAACAGAATACCAGTTACTTCATATGAACTTGTAGATCAGTTGAGTCCACCACTTACATAAACCAAATATCTTTAGAGCCTGACATAGGAGCTCCTAAGAGACTCTATCATAAGCCTTGATATCTAATTTTAGCACAAAGTTTCTAGCAGGATTCTTAATATCATTGATAATTCAGTGCTAGAAGGATATTTTAAGAAATTCCCCCCTTTGATAAAACTAGATTGGTTCATGGAGATGATTTTGGGGAGTAAGCTAGAGATTCTGTTATTGAGAATTTTGTAAATGACTTTATTGGATACATTGCAAAGGCTAATAGGCATCAGGTCAGTAAACTTTCGGGGGAGACCATGGGAATCATAACAAAACAAGTGTGAGTGATAAACTTAGCAAGATTTTCACCCTAGAAGAACAACTCAATGAGTTTGTAAAGGTCACAACGTATGATGTTCCAAGCACTTTGATAAAAATGTCCACTTAATCCATCTGAACCTGGAGCACTATCTTTATCAATGGAAAAAATCCGATCTTTAATCTCCTCTGTAGTGGGGATGGATGCTAACATAGAGTTATCATCTTCAGTTTTGCACCTCTAAATACAATCTAGAGACTCAAAATTGTAGTGATGAGTATCTTGGGTAAACATATTTTTGAAATGCCTAACAACATCTTTAACAATGCTATTATTTCCTTCAATCCACTGCTCATGTTTATCCATAACTTTTGACATATTCAACCTTCTTCTCCTTTATTTCATAATATTGTGGAAATAGGTAGTGTTAGCATCCCCTTCTTCAAACCATTTAGCTCTAGCTTTCTGTATCAAGATACTATCTTGACTCTTGAGATATCTAATGAATTCAGCCTTATATCTAGAAAGCTCACTTCTGTCTCTAGGGTGTTGTTATTCACACAATTATCCTCACGAATTATGATTTTCACTTCTAATTTTTTAGGAGTTTCATAAATATCCCCAAAAGTCAGTTTAAACCAGATGCTGAGATATTTACTCTTCTTTTGATTTTTTGATGAAGAATGTCTGTTGGATTTCCATAGATATTTCCTTCCCAACTTTCTTGTACAATCTTAAGATAGTGAGGATGATCAGTCAAAAAGTTAAGAAATTTTAAAATATCATATGAAAAGGGGTAGTTTCATTTGTCAAATTGACTAGAAGAGGAGCATGGTTAGAGTTGGTTGTTGACAAATGAGTCATGAAAGTGTTAGAGATAGAGTCAAACCAGCTAGAGTTATAGACTAATCTATTCAAGTCTCTTCCATATGGTAGTAGGAGGATCCCTATTATCGCACTCTTCAAGCCCACAATCATTAAGACATTCTAAAAGATCAAGGCGTTATTCTAATCTGTAGCTTCTACCCTTTTTTTATTCTCAGTAAAGGTAATAACATTGAAATTCCCAATGGAACCACAAATTCCTTGATTATTGTTAACCATTTCTCTCAAATCATTCCATAGCTCTCTTCTTAAGTCTTTAGTGCACTTAGCATACACTACAATCAAGAAGATGGGCTGATTGTTAAGATGCATGACTTTGATCAATAAATGTTGTTCTATACTTTGAATGATGGTAATGTCAACTTCAACTGTTCAGAGAATCCAGATCTTATAGTGAAATTGCAGTAACTATGATCCATTCTTTACTTCCTTTTGAATCATTCCATCTTTCTACTGTCGACCTGTAACACCTCTAAAACGACTTAGGTGAAACTAGAGCCTTACACTTGTGTATTTATTTTTTGAAGTTATAAATTGTTTTAAAATGATTTTAGGAGACAGTGTATAAATTTTCGTGAAGTTTGGACGTCAAACGTCCAAGAACGTCTATGACGTTCAAAAGTTGTACTTTGAAACGTGCTTGTTTGTCTTAGTGTGTTTCGGAAAGTTTTACGTGTTCGTTTTGGTTGAAATTGATGTGAGAGGTCCTTAACATGTTTATGAGTATATTTGGTTTGGAAATGTCCGGGAAAAACTCCCCAAAGACCAACCAAAGGGTCCTTGAGGAGGACCCAACTTGTGGGCAAAAGCTGTCCCAAGTTGGCAGCTCATTGCCTTCATGTTCACGGACCACTTCACGGCCAGTGGAGTGGACCACGGTCCGTGAAGATGGTCCTGGACCTTACTTAACCACTTTGGGGCTTGTAAAGTCAAGGAATACACTTCCCCAAGGACCACGGACCGTCATAAGGGTCATGAATCACCTTCATGGACCGTGAAGGTGGCCTTGGTCACAGGGCGGGTTGTCCAAATATGAATTTCCAAATTAATTCTATTAGAATTTTTATTAATTGGGTTGATTTTTAAAGGTTTATATCATTAAAATAAATATTTTTAAGTCTTAAAACCTTCCTTTAACTCATTATTTCAAAACCCCAAATCAAAACTCCAATATTCTCTCTCAATAAATTCCTCCATTGTTAAAACCTCAAGCATCAAGGAAGAGGACCAATTTCTCAAGGTTTTCAACTAAATTTCGTAGGTTACTTCTAATCAAGGTATGATTATTCATCCTTAAATCTATTTTCCTCAAGGATCCAAACTTCAAATTGATTTCCAAAGTCTTTCAAAGATGAACTTGTCCTATTTTGATATCTAGCCATCTGTTCTTGCATAAAACATTTTGAATCATTGTATTTTAATTGAATTGATGTTAATTTGATTATATTAGACTAAAAAATCGGTGAACCGATGCAAATCATGAAACTCTAGTTTTGACTACTTTATGGGTGATTTGATTATGTCTCGATGCTATTGAATTCTTGTGTAGTTTGATCAGGGCTATTCAATTATGAAAGAATCATGCAAGAATTATGAGTAAAATGCTCTAATTTGATGAATTCATATTGTATTATCTTTGATTCATTATATATTGTGATTATTAAATTGAATTGGTGACTATGGCTATTGATACGAGCCTCGCTATGTTGTATTGGATGAATTGACTATGGATTGAAGTTGTGAGATTAGATTGATGATATGTTGATCTAACCTTATCTATATTGTGTATTATATTTCGTAGATATTAATGATGTTTATTATAGTCCACTTATGATCGCGGTACTTATGTGCTATACTTGTGAATAATTTTGTCTTTTTTGCATTACTTTATGAATTGTGAAACAATGTGGCCTCATCGGCATTACTTTATGTATTATTTCTTTATAATGGAATTAATTTATCATGTTATAACTTGAATATATGAATATTATGAAGGTCTGGATGACTTATGTGTATATGTGGAGTCAAAGCAATAGTCCTTCTATCTGAGGATGTGTGTCTAGTATGCTATAGTGAAGTCATTGTGTGTATTGCTTGATGTTGAAGTATGATGTTTATTGATATATTATATGAGATTTGTGATAACTTAGATCGATGATACTATAGTAGTGAATAGGGTGACCTACAGATGACATTGGTTATACCGATGTTCTTCGTGAATGATATGTTCTATGTGGTGTAATGAAGTTTGTGTGTCTTGTTTTGGTAGACTTGCGTCCCTACTTGATACATGTATAATATGAATATGAGTTCTTGACTTAGTATGATAAAGCTTCTTAGTCTTGTATGTATGATTGACATTTGACCTTGAACACTGTTAAGAAGGTCCTTTATGTTGAACTTTCATCCTAGATGTGAGGTTATGATATCCTTGAAGTTAAAATCCGTAATGGTATCCTTCTTGTGTGAATGGTGGACGTAAGGTTGGTTGGCTGGAACGAGATGAAATCATCATTAGGAAAATCATTAAGCTGTCCAGTTTACCATTGTAGGTAGCCTTAGTTGAACCTCTTTGGTAAGGTGTAATGTGATTAGGTTGTGAACTATATATGGAACCTCTTCATGTACTCCTTTATTGAAATATTCTATGAGAACAAAGTCTAGCACCGAGTGAGTATGGTTTGAAGAGTTTCTCTATATAAGATAAGATTAGACGAAAAAGGAACCCTTCATATTCTTTAACCATGCCTACATGGGTTATGTCCTAGTTCTACCATTGGCAAGTAGAACACCCATTATCGGAGTAAGGTTAACTCCGGATTCCATTCTTAGCTACCATGGTCTATATCAGTATTTCCTATTCTCATCATATGTGATACCTACTAGTGATGGAGAAGCTCTATGAAGTTTAGGTTGTGGTATGAGACGCTATCTAGACATTTCACCATTAGGCATTGAAGATGTTAGTGAGTAAGTCCCTAGGTCTTCTCCAAAACCATTACTTGAATATCCTTATGTGTTCAATCTTTCTTAGTAAACTAATAAAGATAATGATTTAAGTTAGAAAGCATGTAAATGAATAAGTACTTAACTAGAGTAGTTTAAGGGTTGCCTAGTTAAGGTGTGAAGGGGGCATAAAAATGGTCGCTTCATGTCTTATCTAGGGAAGTCTTAAGAATGCCTCTAAATAGGAAATTAGATTGATAAAGTAGACATGATCTAAAGTTAGGTAGTCTTAAGGATTATTTAGATAAGCTTGGAGAGGGTGTATGAGCGTTCTCTTCTTGGATTACTTATTTCATATTCGGGGAGCACCCCTAGACTTAAGCGGCCTCGTCCTCCTCATCGAGGACTAAGACTAGACTCTAAGCTTACATCATTACATTCATAGGTTAAAAATGCAGAAAATTTAAAACTCTTGTTCTATCTATCATGAGGTATACATAGACCTCTCACATACATATAATATAGTTATATCGAGTATACATAGACCCTTCATATAAGAAGATTACTTAGTCTTATACTTTTATGGCACATATAAAGATATAAGATATACCATAGTCTAAAAACGGATGTCTCATGTCATAACCATCTAACAAGAGTATAACAATTGGGCATAGACCATACATCAATACAATAAGAGCCACATATAGGCTATACAATCTTTAGTACTCAAATGAAAGGAAATGAACATAGTGTCTTTATGACTAATCAGATCCAATTCTAGAAAGTTGCATCACACTCGAATTAGTTAGGACCAACCAAACTTGGAGAATGAGAAATCAAGTCTTCCTTCAAAAGTCGTCACAAGCCCTTCAACGCCCGGAACCTAAAATTTTGGGGAAAAAGGGAGAAACTGGGGTTACCACATCACTTGTAATAAGTATGAGACCATACGCACACATAACATACAATCATGATAAAAAGGGACATTTCATTAAAGTATACAATTTACCTTGAAAAGACTTATGAACATTCAAGAACTAAAACAAGTCAATCATACATATTCATTAAGTCAATACCATGTACATCTCAAGAACGACAATACCAAGTCTAGTCAAGTGAACATGCATATCTACATAATTGAGAACATAATCAAGACAACTCTATCATCAAATTATAATATCAACAAAAATCTATAAGAGTTCATAACACCATAACAAAAGCAACACCATTACTCATTAACCGTCATTAAGTCCATTAGTTCAATGACCAAGAAAAACCCCATAATCTTACTCAATCAAGTAACCCAACAAGAACCATAAACAATGTCCAACTTCAAATAGCATATCATTAAGAGTACATAACATCATACTTTAGCAATAGAGACCAAACACATGTTCATATGTGAAACCAACATCATATAGTGTCATCCACATGTAACATCATCATATACATATCATTTACATTTATAAGCATATACATATGTAAGAATATCCTTATAAGACTTCCCTCATGGCCAACTAGTGCAATGTATAGGTAGACTCCTATACCCCTACATAGACTAAGCTGAACCCATTAGGTCATCCTAGTTAGAGTTAAATTCATTAATTGATTTTTACCTTTTGGGAACATCTTGCCTTAACTGTTATTGACCACATGAGCTAGTGTGGAATCCAGTGTCATGGAATCATACACCGAAAGAAGGCGGTTTACTTGCCAAGGTAGTACCAAAACATGAACATAGAATCTATGTGGATGCACTAACTAGTATTCCTATGGGGAAACATAGTTCAAGAACTAGGAGAAGTGGTTAGGACCCTTTTTATGATAAATGCATTATAGTCTCAATCTCATGAGTATATTAGTGATCCTACATTCCCTATGTGGGAAGGGACACTCCTCACTCTAGTTCACTCGGTGCTAAGCTGGAGTCCCTTTTGAAATGTTTTTAATGCCTTTATTAATCATCGTAGCTTAATATAGTTCATAGGGTCTACCCCTTATATAATAATCATCTTAGCTCAATAAGAACTGCATGAGTAGTTTCCTTCTTTACAATTCATACATGTAAGTTTAGCACATTTACATAGTCACATCATAAAAAGGCACATTGGTAAGTTATCACCATCCTTATAATATTTACATCTTACCCAACAACTCACAAACCATAATTCAAGAACTTCTAATTTAACATCATACCAACCCTATCAATCTTAACATAAGGGTATACTTCAATACAACTTCATCACTTAATCACAAGTAATCATAATTGAAGTAACTAATTGAGATCACAAGACTTACCCAATCTCATTCACAATGCCTTCATAAAGCTCTTTCCATCAACCATCCAATTCAACCCAACAATGGGTGTAATATTATCACACCATAGTAACCATCATCATAATAAAGTCAATTGAATCACTACACAACAATTCATTACTAGTTCATAGCCTAGAATTAGAGACTTAGGTCAAATTTATGATTTACTTCACAACCTAGGTCAATTGATCAAGAACTAGCATAATAGGATTACAATACATAACAATCTACTCATAATTGTCATAATAACAACATGGAATATTAATTCACACATTAACCAAGCCAATTGTATCAATACTATACAATTCAATTCAAGATCTGAATCTAGGTTAAAGGGAAAAGGTCGTCTTTCCACAAACTAGGTCAATGCATCAAGAAGTAGTCTAAGTGATTAATAATACATGTTAATCTATTCATGTTTTTGTATTACCTTGGCAAGTAGTCCGCCTTCTTTCGATGTAGGGTTCCATGACACCGCATTCCACATTATATCACGTGGTCTATGTCGGTTAGGGCAAGATGTTCCTAAAAAGGTAAAATGAATAAAATGAATGAACTCTAACTAGGATAACCTAAGGGGTTTAGCTTAGTCTAAGTAGGGTTATGGGACTCTATCTATACATTGCACTAGTTGGCCTTAAGGGAAGTCTTAGGAGGATGTTCTTATGTATGTATATGCTTGTAAATGGAAATGATATGTACGTGATGATCTTACATGTTAATGATAATGTGTGATGTTAATTACACTGATGAACATGTATTTGGTCTATAATGCTAAAGTGTGATATTATGTACTCTTCATGTTATGCTATGTGAAGTGGGATATTGGTCATGATTCTTGTTGAGTTACTTGATTGAGTAAGGTTATGGGGCTTTGCTTGGTCATTGCACTTGTTGTATTGACAGGGGTTCATGGGTAATTATCTTGCTTTGGTTATGTTATAATGAACTCTTATTCATGATTATTGTTATTTATGACTTTATGATAGAGTTATTTGACTATATATTCAATTACATGATATACATGTTACTTGACTAGTTTTGATGTTGTTGGTCTTGTGATGTACATGTCTTTGGCTTAATGAATATGCCTTATTGATTGGGTATAGTATTGTTGAATGTGCATAAAGGTTTTCAAAGTAATTTGCATACTTAATGAAATGTCCTCTTTTCGCATGTTTTCATGATATGTGTGCATATGGTCTCATACTTAGTACAAGTTGTGTACTAACCACGTTTCTTCCTTTTCCCCAACATTTTGAGGTTTCGGTCTTTGAAGGGCTTTTGGAGACGACTTGTAGAAGACTTGGATTTCTTAATCATCAAAGTAAGGTAGGTCATCACTTTCCGAGGGCGATGCCACTATCAAACCTATGATATTTCCGTGGTGATAGTGGACACTCATATCATAATCTTTCAACAACTCTAACCAACTCCTTTGCAGGAGGTTCAACTCTTTTTGGGTAAACACATATCGGAGACTCTTATGATCGGTAAAAAGATCAACATGAACCCCATATAATTAATACTTAAATTTTTTTAAATCAAACTCCACAAGCACTAATTCAAGGTCATGAGTGGGATAATTTCTCTCATGTACCTTAAGTTTTTTAGAGGCATATGCTATCACTTTCCCGTGTTTCATAAGCACACACCCCAAACCCGCTCGGGATGTGTCACAATACATAAAAAAAACCTTTGTACCCTCCGGAAAAGTCAATACCGGAGCGGAAGTGCGTCTACCTTTCAACAATTGGAAACTTTTATCACATGCGTCCGACTACTCAAACTTCTTGCTCTTTAGGGTTAAAGTAGTCAAAAGAGATGAAATAGATGCAAAACCATTTACAAACCTCTGATAATAACCCGGTAGACCCAAGAAACTCCTAATGTCTGTTGGAGTCAAAGGTCTAGGACAATTGTTCACCGCCTCCATTTTCCTTGGGTCTACCACAACTCCTTCACTTGAGATGATGTGCCCAAAAAATGTCTGAACCAAAACTCACACTTGCTATATTTGGCAAACAAATGATGTTCTTTAAGGGTTTGCAATACCACCCTCAAATGACCCATATAATCACCCTCATTCTTCGAATATACAGAGATATCGTCAATGTAGACAATGACAAATAAATCTAGGTAATTTGGAAACACTCTATTAATTTGGTCCATAAACGCCGCCAGAGCATTAGTGATACCAAAAGACATTACCAAGAACTCATAGTGGCCGTGCTGAGTTCGAAAAGTCATCTTTGGTATAACCTCACCTCTCAATCTAAGTTGGTAATACCCTGACCCCAAGTCTATCTTTTAAAAGTAGCTTGCCCCTTGGAGTTGACTAAACAAGTCGTCGTTCCGAGGGAGAGGGTACTATTCTTATTGGTGACCTTGTTGAGTTGGCGGTGATCAATATACATTCTAAAGGACCCATCCTTCTTCTTCATAAACAAAACTGGAGCACCTCATGGAGAAATACTAGGCCTTATAAAACCCTTATCTAGCAAATCCTTGAGTTGAGCCTTCAACTCCTTCAAGTCATCCGGAGTTATCCAATAAGGAGGAATTGATATGGGATTTGTATCCGATAGCAAATCAACGCCAAAGTCAATTTCCCATTCTGGAGTAATACTAGGAAGGTCATTAGGAAAGACCTAGGGAAACTCACTCACTATGGGGACCGACTCAATGGGAGGAACTTCACTGTCTAGATGTATGACTCTTACTATATGATATAGACAACGTTTTGACATCATTTTACATGCTTTTAGAAAAAAGATAATACGACCTATAGGAATAGAATTTCCCCTTTTCCACTCAACAACGAGTTCATTAAGGAAGTTAAACCTCACCACCCTTGTCCTATAATCAATGGAGGCAAAACATGCATGAAACCAATACATACCCAATGTAACATCAAAATGAAGCATATCGAGTTCTACTATATCAACATAAGAAACTCTATTGGGAAACATTATTGGAAATTTCTATACACCTTTTTGCCAACAACTAACTCACCCACCAGAGTAGACACTACAAAAGGTTCATGCAAAACATCGGGTAAAATATCAAACTTTTTAGCTACTAGAGGTGTACAAATTATAAAGTAGCACCGGGATCAAGTAAGGCATATATATCAATAGAGAAAACATTAAACATACCGGTCACCACGTCGGGAGAAGTCTGTTTCTCACCTATAGAGTGGAGAGCATAGAAGAGCTTCTTCTTTGGAGGATCACTAGAACCACTTGCTTGAGCTTGACCACTACCTTTCTATTGACCCTCCAAATTTAGACAATCTCTCATCTTGTGACCACTCTTGCAACAATTAAACCAATTCCCCGTTCCTACCAAGCACTCACCAAGATGACCCTTTCCACACTTGGCACATGTAGGATTCACATTTGGTAAATTAGTACCTATTACCCTCTTGAATTTAGGGTTAGAAACCCTATCACCTTAGCTTTTGGGAACTTATAAGGTACTTGATTTGAAACTTACTTGCTTCTTAAATCTAGGCTTGTCTTCTATGTCAAGCCTATTCTTGAAGAACCTCCATCAAATGATGTTGCTCTTTTAGCATCTCTACTTTTTCTTAGACCTTGCCTCCTCAACCCTTCTTGCATACTCCATAAGACGGGAAATGTTCATGTTGTCATGTAGCATGGCCGAATGGCACTCCTCTTGTAAGTCCTCTGACACCCCCATCACAAAACAACTCATTTGGTCTCTAGGTTCAGAGACCAAATGAGGAGCATATTTGAACAATTTAATGAATTCCAAAGAGTACTCATGGACACTCCTTCCTCCTTGATGAATGTTGATGAACTTCACCACTTTTTCCTCCCTCATCTCCCTAGGAAAGAATCAATCTAGAAAATCCACCTTAAAGAACTCCCAAGACACCGGACCACCCCTCAATGTCCTATTATCCCTCCATTGCACATACCAAGCTTGCGCCACGTCCTTGAGTTGATATGTGGCCAACTCGGCCTTCTCACATGTGGACAACCCCATAGCCAAAAGATTTTAGAGACTTCCTCTATGAATTCTTGGGGGTCTTCATCAACATTAGAACCGTAGAAAGTAGAGGGTCATTTGAGTGAAGTCCCTTAGAAGGGAAGACATAGTAGTGAATTATTGATGAGGACGGGGCACAACCTCCCAGTTTATTTGAGTCATCATAGCTTGGGCTTAAGTCATGGACGCTTGTGCTTGAGTGGTAATATCTTGGGATATTTGAAGAAGAGCGGTTCTTATATTCTCATCCCGCAAAGGAGGAGGGTTGACCGATGCTTGCTCCACATTAGAATCTTCTTCAAGTGAAGGAACTTGCTCACCACGGGGAGGAGATCCCCAATTGGAAATTTCCCAAGTCTTTGATCCTCATTCCTTCGAGTGTTCATGCTTCCTATAAGCACAAAAATAGGATTATATGCAAAAGCACACCATAAGTATACTATAATGGCATGAAATAAGATTTCCAAGAAAGAAAGCGATTCCTAAGCATCATATAGGTTCCTACTCATACGGGTAGCACACTTTACAATTATGAATACAAACCTACATAGACGTGGTAGAGAGAGAGAGTGAGAGAGACATAACTCAACGATATTCAACCTCATGCTCCGATACCAAGTTTTTCACATCCAGGTTTACCCCCTAGATATAACCGACATCGTCGTCCTTTTGAAGGACTAAGACTATCCTCTTAGTCTCATGTCATTACATTTATATGTTGAAAAATGCGGTAAAATTTAAAAAATTCATCACAACTACTTCGAGGTTTACTTACACCTCTACATACACATAATATATATACGTATTGAGTATACATAAACCCTTCGTATAGGAAGGTTACATAGCCTTCTACTTTTATTGCACATACACATATATAAAATAGAAGAACAGTCTCAAAGATTGTCTCATCTCATTCCATCTAAGAGATGCTCACAATATAGAAATAACCCTTACATCAATTCAACAAGACCACATATAGGCCATACAAAAGTATAGTACTCAATTGAAAAGGAAAGAAATGAAAGAGTTATTAAGCTCATAACAAGTCAGTAAGCTAGATAGTGGCATTATCCTCAGAAGTTTAGGACCTACCCTAGTTGGATGAAATGAATAATCCAAGCCTTGAACAATGTCTCCTTCCAAACTCTTCAACGACCGGAACCTAAAATGTTTGGGAAAAAGGAAGAAAATAGGGTTAGTACTCCACATGTACTAAGTATGAGACCTTATTCTCATATACAAGCAAAACATGCTAAAAAAGGACTTTTAGTCAAAACATGCCACTTTAATCTTTTAAGAACCTAATGCAAAGCCTAGCAAGTCATATCAACAAACCAAACATGCTTATTAACTCAACAAGTAATACGTATTCCAACATACTTGAAACTATGATTCACTATAACCCTATCATCAAGGACTAACACCACAAGAATAAATAAGTGTCAATCATATCATAATAAGCAAGACAACTACTCATGAATCCTTATCAACTCAACAAGTGCAATGACCAAGCAAAGCCCCATAACCTTGCTCAACCAAGTAGACTTAACAAGAAAACATAACCAATGTCTAACTTAACAATATAGTCCAACTACATATATCAAGAGGATAATCATCATCATATATAGACATTTACATTCTAGAATCAACATATTATCATCATATACATCATTATCATATGCATACATAGTATCAATTTCCTAAAGCTTCAGTCAAAGTCAACAAGTGCAAGGCATAGGTAGAGTCCCATACCCCTACCTAGGCTACGTTAAACTCTCAAGTAACCTTAGTTAGTTTATACTTCATTACTTTATTTTACTTTAGGGAACACTTTCCTTAACCGATATAGACCACATGTGCTAAGTATGGAATCCGGTGTTGTAAAACCATACACAAATGGAAGGTGGTCTAGCGGCAAAAGTAGAACATAACACAAACGTACTTTTCTAGGTTGATCCACTAGCTAGTCTTCATATGGGGGCAACATAGTTCAAGAACTAAGAGATAGTATATTCCCTCTCGATACCACTTGAAAATTGGGTTCTCCTATCATTGAAATCGATTGGATGAGTATTCCTCTTTGGGAAGTCAACATTTCATATAGAACTATAGGGCGAATCTTCCTCTTTGACAAGTCATCACCTCCCATTGTCAAGTTCACTCGGTGCTAAGCAAAGACCCTTTATTGATATGTCTCTAAGTCATTAATTAAAAATCATAGCTTAGTTTAGGTAATAGGGTCTATCCCTTGTATAATCATTATCATCAATAGCTCCATAATAATTGCATGAGAATAGTCATTTCATCACAATTCATATGAGTGAGGTTAACACATTACATAGAATTTCATAATAAGGCACATTGGTATACATCACCATCCTTATAACATTTACATCCTAATAAACCTCACAACCATAATCAAGACATTTAAATTCAATCATCATACCATCCTATCAATCCTAATACAAGGCATACTCCAATATAATATCATGACTTAATACTATTAATCATAATTGGAACTAAAGATGGGGATTCTAAGACTTACCAAGTCTTCCTCATAGTTCATCATCAAGGTCTTACCATCAACTTATAACTCAACCCAATTTGGGGAGTAACATCATCACACAATTATAACCAATAAGACAACAAGTTCAATTGAATCTCTATAATAGAATTAAACACTAAACACTAAACCATAGCTTAAAACAAGATACATAGGGTAATTTCGCAATATACTTCATAACGTAAATCACATCTCAAGAACTAACATGATAGGCCTATAATTCATTTTAATTTAATCATAATAACACCATAGGATATTAATCTAATTAATAATAAAATCAATTGAATGATCACAATACAATATATGTCAAGATCAAAACCTAGGGCTAGGGATTGAGGATCATGTTCTTCAATTTAGAACAAACCATCAACAATTACCATAAAAAAGTTATATAAATGTAAATCTATTCAATATAACATGAATAAATTAACAACAACTCAATACATAATTTCAATTTCGTAATTGGATAAAACCCATAAGAAAACTCAACTTTTGAAATCCATTTTGAAGGAACCCTTTGAGGAAAGAGTCTCAAAGAAACCCTTTGTGTTTTAGAGTTCTCATTAGTTTAATTTATGTTGGGGATTTTATATGGGTTTTAAGTTAGTTAATTAGTCTCCCCTTAATCCCTAACATACCCCTAAAACACCTAATTAATTAAATAAATTAATATAAAAACGTGAAGAACTCGCCCTTCACAGACGGAACCCTGCCGATGGGCCGTCTGTGAATCTACGGACTCTCACCCCTCTGTCCTGCACTCGGTCGATGTGCTCTGAGACTTTGAAGGCAGAGTCCCTCCTCAACTTGTCTATGTATGGGATGACGGTGGCATCGACACCCCGTCATGGCACGCACGGATCGTAGGTGATCCCGTCGATGCTCATTGTCCAGGCAATGTTTCTTCAAACTCAAGGTTCCTCCTCAAGGGCCCTTGGTTTGTCCTTGGGTAGTCGTACTCGGACGTTTCAACCATCAACTCAAACACATATTATCCACCCCTCCACCAATTTTCATACATGTACGACTCCTAAATGTTAGTCAAATAGGCTAAGGCACGCTAGCACCCCTTTGAATCACTTCCCGGATGTTATGGATTTGGTTCTTAGACTTCCTAAATGACCTAAATTAATTAAAATAGACTTAAAAAAGTACTTAGAACTTATGACACTTATGTTAGGATTTACGACAAGTATTGGATTTTCAAGGTGTTACACCACCACTACTCAAGCTGAAGCTATGACGACCAAGGATATTCGAGAGGTTGTAGCCGAGCAAACCCACAACTTGCTACCATGGCCTCTCATCTAACGGATTTAACTAGGATGAATCCCCCTACTTTCTGTGGGTCACAGATTGAAGAAGACCCCTAAGAGTTCATTAATGAAATCTACAAGATCCTCCATGCTATGGGGTTATCTAGTAGTGAGAAGGCTGAGTTATCCACTTACCAACTCAAAGATGTGGACAAAACATGGTATGTCCAATGGAGGGACAATAGGTTGTTAAGGGGTGGACCGGTGACTTAGGAAGTGTTCAAGAAGGCTTTTCTTGATAGATTCTTTCCTAGGTTGAAGCGGGAATCAAAAGTGGTGGAGTTTATCAACCTTCGTCAAGGAGGTATGAGTGTTCTTTAATACTCCTTGAAATTCACTCAATTGTCAAAATATACTCCTTCTTTGGTTTCCGACCCTTGAGATGAAATAAACCACTTTGTGACTGGAGAGTGATACACTCAAATTTACTTCTCGAAAAGAAGTATTAGCGATCATATCAAGTAAACTAATCAACTATGAAGTTGGGGTCGATCCCACAAGGAAAATTGATTAGACTTAACTTTAACCTATTATGACTTCTATTTAGTCAAGCCCTTTCCAAGAAACAGGTAACAAAAAGGGGGGTTTTAAGCAATAAATGTAATTAGCTATTTCTAAGTAAATACGTAACAGGTTCAAAGATTTGATTTTTATCAAGTAATGAGAGTAACTAGGGCTTAAGTGTTCCCCACATGTTCATAACGCGGTAATACTAGCTAAAACAATCCTTTCCTAGTATCCTAAATGCAAAGTTGTAAGTTATGTATCAATAATTCCTTGATCCGGCAACTAGGGAATTTCACTCTGTACCTTGGTCCGGCTACGTGTGTATTCTTTACTAAACATTACCTTTACCTCATATTAAGCATCATAATTGGTGTTTGGCTTAGTTGTTACTTCTCACCAACCGACACTATCCTATTAGAAAGTATATACTAAATCTAAATAATTCTTTTCTTATTATCTACCTCCTTGGTCCGGCAAGTAGCAATATGGCGAGTTCTAACACGTGCAATCGTTAAAAAGACTTCTAAATGAAAGAATTATAAATACATGCAAAACACTATTCGAGAATTGTTATTTTATCTAGGTTTTACCTTGTTATTTACCCATGGTTCCCACATTCCTAGTCATGGGGTTTAATCACCCATATTAATAGTCACAGAATTAAAATTAATTAGATGAGAATTCATGGGCTTAGTTTGATGAGATTGAAGAAAATCCAAAAAATTACTTGAGTTATTCAAAAACTTGCAGCGAACGATTCCGAAAAATAAAATAATTTTCACAAAATCCCAAAATTCAACACTTAGAACAATAAAACTACAAAATATCCAAGAGTATAACCCAAAAAAATGAGGTTTTTACAAGTATTTATAATAATAGAGTCCTAACAAAAGAGGGAAAACTATTTAAGGAAAATCTGCCAAAAACGCATCTGAGTCGACGACTGGAGCGACGGACCGTCGAGGACCTCCGTCGTTGTTTTTTTTCTTTTTTTGCTGCTTTATTCACCAACTTTCTGTTACCATCGACGGATATGGATGACGGTCCATTGCGTGCATGACTGATGGATGTGCAGGACTACTTTCTGTTAACACTGATGGATGTGCAGGACGGTCCGTCATAGCTATGACGGTTCGTCGAGAGCCTCAGTAGCCCCACACCTAGTCAAAATATCACAACTTCCTTTAGCAGACTTTTTCTCCGTGTGACGGTGGCCACGTATAGACCGTCGAGGTCACGATGGACCCGCGATGGTTCCGTAGGTCATCATTTCTGCAATTTTTAGCACAATTCTCCCACGTTCTCCTTCTAGACAGATTTCCTGCAAACAAGGAGAAAACTATATTAAAAATAATACAAAAAGGCCTTAGACACATACTAAACTTATGGAAAAAGCTTTGGAAGTACCATGAACCATGGTACATCAACACCCTCAACTTAAATTCGTTGTTTGTCCTCAAGCGACAAACTACGGCTCACCACAAAATCTTTGTACAAAAGTATCCTTATTTTAGCTTTTTGCAATCATCTGCCTATCAATCCCGATTATTTTCAAATGGATTTATGCATGCTATCATTATTAGGCTTGATCATATGAATCATACCATGACACAGACTTACCACACACCGACACCTATCCTCTTTGATCCCTCACTAAGGTACCAATTTTCCGGTATTGCAACTAGTGTCCTTACTTCAAAACAACATCCTCATTTTTCACACAATGATTTCAGTTTGAGTATAAGGATTAATTTTCAACACTCACTCTCAGAACAACTTCTCACCTCATTTATACTTGTTGTCATAGGCTTTCCCTCATTTTCACTACTTTAAATTTACCTTAATGCACTCTTAGGATCACAATAGGACTTTCTTAGCTTGTAACTTAGGCTCAGGGTCCGGTAGGGTACATTTGGATATGTTTTAGTGACTTGTTGCCCTCCTTGACATAACGGCTAAACGTCCTACCTTTTTATCATTTTAATCCGCCCTTTTTCTCATTTTTCTTTCACCTTGCCATCCTCCATTATTTTCCTTTTGTGTAAGTGACTCTTCTCTTTTCTTGTATTTTTATATTTTCAAATTTTTTTCACTTTTCTTTCATTTTTTTGAGTCACTTTTGTTTTGTTGTTTCTCTCTCTTTATTCTTTCAACCCCACTTTCCGGAGTATTCCTCATAATAACCCCCTTCAACTCATGGCTTTGCCATGAGTGAAGGTACACAATACCCAGAGTTGGGTCAGGTCCACGACAAGGTTGTTTTCTGCATTAGCCATCGTCAACTTATGCTTTTGGCATAAGCTGAGGTGCACATGTCCAAGCAGGGACCAGGGCCAACACATTGTTCCCATAAAAGATCAGTTGGGGTTAAAAAGCAAGGTCTATTTTAAGCTCAAATCATTTGGATAAAGAAGGGATTAATTTCATTCGGTTTTCTGTTATTTAGGCTAAAGATTGGCTACATTAAATAAGGGCCTATGATCCTTTTCTATTTGTCTATTATAGCTTACTTTTAGCAGGACTAACCAGGAAATTTCTAGCTTAATACCAATGGTGGAATATTCAAATTTTCCTCACATGCACTTACAATCTCATTACTCTACCAAATTATCATAAACCTAGTTCGAGTTTTAGATTTAGGGTCATGTAGTGGTTTATCTCTATGTCATGCTTAGAGCCACACATTTATCAGTTACTGTGCCTAGTCATGCAACATTTACTTTAAATCACGATATCATTTTGTATAGCCATCATGCTTCAGATTCCATTTCTATAATATGTACAAAAGATACCAACATGTCAGTTCAACAATAAAAATAACCAGTCTCTTAGGAAAAAAGAACACATACAAGAAAACCCCAAGAGAGGATTGTGAGTTGGGCTACTCAAACTTCACCCAAGCACTCACTTTTCATTTACCCCACCCCAAACAAAAAGACATGCAATTGTCCCCAATACATAAAAGTATAGAATATAGGGTGGTAAGTGAAGCAAACCTGAGGCGCAAAGCGCCGGCAATCAACAAGCTGGCGGGTCCGATTGCCCGGAACCCGCTCCCTCTATAATCGGAACACCCTCAGAAGTGTCCTTAGCAAGAACAACACCATCAATAGTGGTCCTATCAGCCTCAACAACTCTGGAGCTAGACGCCCTAGCAGCCAACTCTATAGCCCTCAACTGGTGGGCCTCCTTATCAATAAGTGAGTCTCTCCTTGCAGCCTTCTACTCATTACGCTTCTTCTTTCGAGCCAGGGACTCATCCTCATCTCTAGTCCGGTGTCTCTTGGCGCTCTCTCGTGGGGGAGGTGGTGGCACTGTGGCAATGGAGAACAATACAGCCAACACTGTGTCCTCAGTGGGCTCTGTAGAAGGGGCCTCATACTCCGGCACCCGAGCCTCTAGTATAGTATCTAGGTCTGCTATAAAACTCTCCACAGCAGCCTAAAGAGCCGTCACATCAACTGTAGGGGCTGGTCGGGCAAGAACCCGCAGCTTAAAAGTGTCCAAGCACTGGTGGACCTCCATGACTTTCCGCTTAGTGTGCTGGGCCATCTTCCTCTCTAAGCGCTCCTCTACCTCAGCAATAGACCTCTGCATCCAAGGCTGGATGTGGTGCAGAAGTGTGGCCATTTGGGCCTCAAGTTTCTAGACCCTAGCAATCGGGACCAGAGTAGCAGATGGAGTTGAGCGGGAGGAGCTCGAACAGGTGCTACCACCCGGTATAGACTCGACCGAAGTGGTGTAAGTAGGCTAAAATATAGCCCGGATAGGCTTATGCTTGATCTACCGTTGCCACTAGGTTCTAACCAAGGTACTGCACCTTCGGATGGGGCCTTCTATGAGGAGACAACTCATTCAGGCCCTCTATGGGGAGCCAACTCATTGGCCTCATCCCGAATGAGGCTAATATCTACTATGCTAGACGGGGTCTTCAGAACATCAATGTTCCATACGGGCACTCCTGCTAACCTGCACAAACCAAAAACAATGTACGAGATGGGGTAAGTAGTAGTGGCCTTAAAGGCCCTCTCGTGCATCACCGCATGTAGTAGCCATGCCAAGTCCACCTCGAACCCCGCAATCATCACTTCCATCAGTACCGCACGATCCCAAATTACAATGTTGTAAGCTGCAGTGGGGGAAATACATTCGGACTTGTAACCGCAAAACATGGCTGTGGAGGTGAGGTTAGCCTTCTTGATACTTCTCTTGGGCTCCAGCACCCAACCGGCATCCTTAGCATCGACGGAAAGGTAATGTGCAATCCAATGCTTGGTGGTCTCTCTCAACTTTGGCTCACGCTGGAACCAGCAATCTTAAATCAACTTCCACCGATAGTCAAACTCGGCGGTGAGAGGTGTCCTAGTGGAATCAACATCTGCGCCATAGAGAAACCTACAGATGGCCGGTAAGGAAATGTCAACCCACTTGCCGCGGACTCAGATGTAATCCAAAGGAGTATGTTTGGCGGGGTCTTCCCGCCTGTCTAGCTAAGATCGGAGAGTCTTCACATAGGAGGCGTAGAACTCTCGGACCATTTCCTCACTATGTCGGCCTACATCTCGAGCCGTCCACTCCAGCCGATGTCCGGTGAATAACTCATGGATGGATGGCATGGTTGGAAGACACCCCGTGAGGATCCGCCACTCAATTGTCAGGGTCTGCTTCATGACCCCCTTGTCATTGTGCATCTTGTCATTAGTGTATATTTGGTACTACCCCTCGACACGCCACCGGTTGGGCTGATCAATAATCGGAGTGGGGACGTCAATCTGGGCGTCTAGAGTAGAGTCATCACTATTACCCTCATCAGACGAGGCAGACCGGCATGCGGTGGCGGGAGAAGAGGCCTCCTCAGACCCAAAGACCTCCTTCGAACAAGACACTTCATCAGAACCGGAAGCATCCTTGGAGCAAGATGCTCCCTCAGACTGTGCAGCAGACCCAGAAGGTGTGTCAGTTAGTATGCGCTCCTCTTCAGACTGGGAGGCAGTGACTGCCGGGCGCCACCTTCATGGGCGAGGCTCTGGTGGTGCAGAAGCACGAGTTAAAGTGAGAGTTCTTTGTGGCACGTACTCTGGGACACACTCATCATCTGAGCCTATTAGCATAAAGACAGACGGGGCGACAGACTTGGAACTCCCTCGTATGTAGACGCGGTCTTGTTATTGTTCCATTAGTACCTGCAAAGAAAAGCAATTAGCACCAGTACATGCAAAAGACGAAAGCAACAAAGTAGAAATAGAAATGGAATGGCAGTTGCAGCAGTTGCAGCACTGCATGATGGACCCATAGACGGTCTATCGGAGGCACGACAGTCCGTCATGGGGGTCCAACGAGGAATACTCAGTGAAATTTTTGTATATGATCAGAAGCAATGGTTCTGATAGTGTCAACGGATGTTTAGGGCGGACCTTCGAAGGCACGACAATCGTTATAGGGGTCCGTTGAGGGACACTTAGACTAAAATCTGAAAACATCGGAAACAAAGGTTCTGACAGTGTTGACGATTAGGCAGGACGGACCGTCGAAGGAACGACGGTCCGTCACAGCGGTCAGTCGAGGGACACTGAGAGTTAAAATTTGAAAACACTAGGAACAAAGGTTCTAATAGTGTCGACGTTGTGTAGGATTGACCATAGACGGCACGATTGTCCATCACAGGGGTCCATTAAAGGATACATAGATTAAATAAGGGAAGGTAGGGTTGACGGACCCCAACGACAGTCGGTCGAGAGACCGACTATCTGTGGATGGGGTCTCGTACTAATCTTCAGGGAACACAGTTTTGAAGCCAAACTTGGATACCCTATCATACTATGTTGAAGTATTCTAAGAAGCCTAAGTTTACTAACCATTTACCTAGGCATCCCATCATTTGTAGGGCATGAATTTTTCAAATTTGAGCATTCAATTTTTGACAGCCTATCAACCCTATGTCAGAAAACACACACTATTTTTTAACAAAACACCGCCATTACTTTTTAATATCAGTGTTCTACGGGAACTTAGGACTATGAGGGTGAGTTCTAGCATAAAATAAGGTTCCAAAATTGAGACCCACACAGTAAGACGACAAGTTCAATTAGAAAACAAAAAAATTAAATTAACAATAGTTAATTCACAGATCAGAAGAACAGCGGCAACAACCACAATGAACACCGACCGGCAAAGGATAGAAGAAAATGGGAGAATTTGGAAGAGAAAGGGATTGGGGGAATTTGGGGAAAATGTGAGAAATAAAAAGATGGAGAGGGAATGGGAGTTAATGGTAATGAAGTGGGGAGAAATGTAGGAAATAAGGAGAGAAACGGTTATGAGGGGTTATGTGAAGAGGTGGGAAATTTAAAGGATTAAAACTTTTAATATTTAGGCGAATTGGTTGGGTCGGGTCGGTGGGTAAAGACGCAACGATTCCCTGTCGATGAACCATAACAGGATTGACGGTCCATCATGGGGGTCCGTCAAGGGTGCCCTAACTTGGAAAATTTGAAACACATACCTGGGCATGACAGATCTTACCGACGGTCCGTCGATGACATGACAATCCGTCGATTGATACAGTAGACCAATTTTCTACAGATTTCTTGTGATTTGATACCTGCACATTGAAAACCCATTAAGCTAATCTTTTTGTATTTTCTGGACACTTTTTGGACACGGACCCTAATCTATTCTCTAGCGAGCACTTCTAAAAAAAAATAAAGGAACATTCAGACGTGACATAAATAATAAAATAAAAAAATAATGCAACTATGCCTAGAAAATCATGAAAAACCTATAGTTGGCTAGAGGATACATATTGGATTGCCTCCCAATCAGTGCTTGATTTAACGTCGCGGCACGACGGAGGACTCATGATTATTCAGACTCATCATGATTGTATGCCTCGATCACTTCATTCACCATTTCATCATGCCCTAGATATATTTTTATTTGCTATCCGTTCACCTTGAACCTCACACCCTACTTGTTCTC
The DNA here is from genome assembly GCF_001406875.1 of Solanum pennellii. NCBI lineage: Eukaryota > Viridiplantae > Streptophyta > Magnoliopsida > Solanales > Solanaceae > Solanum > Solanum pennellii. The sequence goes on along the minus strand of NC_028648.1, from coordinate 72,829,050 downwards.
CATCTCAACCGCACCATGAGGGAATAGTTGGGGGATCAAATAGGGACCAGTCCATTTGGACTTGAGTTTGTCCGGAAACAAACGCAACCTATAATTGAACAAAAGCACCAAATCCCCACCCAAAAAATCGCGCTTCTCAATCTTTTGGTCATGGTACTTCTTCATATTATTTTTATAGAGGGATGAACTTTCGTATGCCTTCAAGAGAAATTCATCAAGCTCATTCAACCCGTTTAACCTCTATTCCGCAGCCTCATTCCAATCCATTTTCAACTTCTTCATTGCCCACATGGCCTTATGCTTTAATTCCACCGGTAAGTGACAAGCCTTCCATATATAAGATTGTACGGGAACATACCTGTGTGAGTCTTGTATTCTGTCCGGTCGTCCCAAAGAGCATCGTCAAGCCTCCTTGACCAATCCATTCTATTAGCATTCACCGTTTTTGACAAAAAATTCTTAATATCCCTGTTTGATACCTCAACTTGCCCACTAGTTTGAGGATGGTAAGGAGTGGCCACAATATGGCGAACCTCATATTATTCCAATAATCCCTTAAAATTCTTGTTGCAAAAGGGAGATCCCCTATCACTAATAATAGCTCTTGGGGTGCCAAATCTTGAAAATATGTTCTTTTTCAAGAATGCGGTGTCATTCTTCCCTTCATTATTCGTGAGTGCAATAGCTTCCACCCATTTAGACACATAATCCAATGCCACAAGAATGTAATTCATCCCATGAGAAATCACAAAAGGGCCCATGAAGTCAATGCCAAACACATCAAACAACTCAATCACAAGAATGGTATTTAGAGGTAGCTCTTGCTTTCTCGAAATGCCACAATCTGTGGAATATATCACATGCGTTGGCGAACTCATGAGCATCTTGGTGGATGGTTGGCAAATAGTAGATACATTGCAAGATCTTGTGAGCAGTCCGAATACCACTATGATGCCCACCTACAGGCGAAGAATGGCATGCCTCCAAAACACTCAACATCTCAACTTCCGGCACCCAACACCGAATAAGCCCATCAGCACAACTCCTATATAATAGTGTCTCATCCCAAAAGAATTTTTTCACATCATGCATGAACTTTTTCTTTTGATGAAAGTACAAGTCCAGTGGGACGATGTCACTAGCCAAATAATTTGCAAAATCTGCGAACCATGATATCAAGTCTTGGGTGGCAGCCAATACATGCTCATTATGAAAAGTATCATCAATCTCAGACTTTTCATGCAAATCTCTCATTGCTTCATTTTCTAACAGGGACAAGTGATCAGCAAGTTGATTTTCGGTCCCTTTTCTATATTTTACCTTAAAGTCGAATTCTTGCTATAGTAATACCCAATGAATCAACCTCGGTTTCACATTTTTTTTGCCATCAAATATCTCAAAGAAGAATGATCAGTATGAACTATAACTCTAGTGCGAAGCAAATAGGAGTGAAATTCTCTAAAGCCAAGACTGCTGCAAGGAGCTCTTGTTCAGTCACGGTGTAGTTCTTTTGGGATTCATTAAAGGTTTTACTAGCATAGTAAATGGGATGAAGGATTTTTTCCCTTATTTGTCCCAATACCACACCAAGAGTAACCCCACTCGCATCACACATCACCTCAAATGGCTTGATTCAATCCGGAGAAATGATGATAGGTGCAAACACCATCTTTTCCTTCAACTCACCAAATGCCTTAAGACAAGATTCATCTAAATGAAACTTACACTCTTTCTCAAGCAACTTGCACAAAGGATGCACAATCTTTGAAAAAATCCATGATGAACCTCCGGTAAAAGCCTGCATGCCCAAAGTTCTCACACCTTTTACAAATATAGGTGGAGGAAGTCCCTCTATCACCTAAACTTTAGCTCGATCAACCTCTATACCCTTCTCTGAAATGCGATGACCCAATATAATACCTTCTTTCACCATGAAGTGACTTTTTTACAAATTTAGCACAAGGTTTCAATCATCACACTTCTTAAGAACCTCAGAAAAATGACTCAAACACCGCTCAAAGGAGTCACCAACCACTGAAAAATCATCCATAAACACCTCTATAGTGTCCTATACCATATCGGAGAATATTGACATCATACATATCTGAAATGTGGCTGGTGCATTACATAAACCAAACTACATTCTCTTGAATGCAAAGGTCCCATATGGACAAGTAAATGTGGTTTTCTCTTGATTTTTTGGTGCAATAGAAATCTGATTATAACCCGAATACCCATCAACAAATTAGTACCACCACTTTCCTGCAAGTCTATCTAACATCTGAACCACAAAAGGCATAGGAAATGGTCCTTCTCGGTCCATGCATTAATTTTCCGATAATCCATACATACCCTCCATCCAGTCACCGGCTAATCGAAATAAGCTCATTTTTCTCATTGGGGACCACAATCATTCCCCCTTTCTTAGGTACACACTGAAAAGGGCATACCCACCTACTATCAGCCATTGGATATATCTCTCCAGCATCCAACCACTTAATGATTTCCTTTTCACCAGCTCTTACATAGGTGGATTTAAACGTCTCTGTTGCTAAATACTTGGCTTATGACCGGGCTAGATTTGGATTTTATGCGAACAAATCCAGAGAGGGATCCCAATAATGTCCTCAATAGTCCATCCAATAGATCTTTTAAACCTTTTTAACACTTCCACCGAATTCTTAACATGATTTACATTGAAATCTGCTGCAATAATTACCGGCAAAGTGTCAACTTTTCCCAAGAATACATACCTCAGATGAGGTGGTAAAGCCTTAGTTTCTACTTTTGGAGCCTTCTCTATAGATTGTTTCGTGGGTGGAGAATCGCGATGCTTCATATCTAACTACAACTTCTTTTGTTTAAATCGAACATCACCTCGATCAAGTTTCGCGACCAATGACCTATACTCTTCAATAGAATCAGTATCAAAATTCATGATCACTGCCACTAGTGATTTTACATCCAGACGCTCTTATATTTGTACCTCATATTACTTTTCAACCCTATAAGATATGGTAGATACCGATTGGATCTCACCACTCTGCCTTATGGACCTACAAATGTTGAAAGTCACTTTTTCATTGTTCAACCTAAATTTAATTACCTCCCAATAATAATAGGCACCTCAAAATAAACCTCATAATTTAAAATCACAAATCAGCTGACAAAATGAACGACTCCACCTTTACTAATACATCATGGAGTATCCCAATTGTACTCTTCACCGTATGATCAGCCATCAGTAGCCGCATCGCAGTGGTCTTTGCGTCACCCAAACCCAACTTTTTGTAAAAAGAAAAAGGCATGAGATTTATGCTTGCCCAAGATCACATAATGCTTTCGCAATGTGTACTAACCCGATTGTACATGGAATAGTGAAGGCACCCATATTTTCTTTCTTTTGCACTAGAGACCTTGTAGCAGTAGCACTACAATGCTGCATTCTGTCATCATCCTCAAAACTGATTGATCTTTTCTTAAAGACCATATCTTTCATGAACTTGGCATAATCGGGCATTTGTTCAAGAGATTCTATCAAAGGGTCATTGATGAAAAGTTTTTGAGCATAGTAATAAAATGCTGATATTTACCATTCTCGATCTTTTTCACTAACCTCTGTGGAATGGAGGTGGTGGTCTAGGCATGGGGGTCTTCTTTTGGGGTACCTTAACTTCTTTCCCCGTTTTGTCTTCTAACTCACCACTAACCTCCACTACCTCATCATCACCTCTTATCACATTTTCTACACCAGACGGCACCGGCGGGTCATTGGTTTGCTTACCACCTCAAGTTGTGACTGCCATAAAATGTCTATTATTTTTTGGATTTTGGACAGTATTATTTTTAGGGTTCACAATTGAAGACAATTTGGCCATTTGCAACTCAAGATGCCTGATCGAGATTGCATGTGCATCAAGTTTTTGCCTAATACTCGCTAAGTTACTCCTTATCTATTTAATGTGCTCATCACTGCATCAAACCTCCTCATCATTTTCTGCAACATATCCTCAACTCGCTCCATAATACCTCCACTATCCCTAGGAGCAACTTCACTATTTTGAGGTGGAACATAGGGCCCACTCCAATCATTTCTGTTATCATAGCTACCCCTGTTGAAGTTGTTGTCGCGGTTGTATTTCCCATATCGTACATAATGACCCTCTTGGTTGTAATTACAATAGTTCCAATCTTGATTTCCTTGACCTTTGTGCCAATTCTCCTGATTCGAGCCTTGGGCGTTTAGTCAGAAAACCCCTATCTGCTCACTTATCGCTTAAGACTCCTCGTCATAGTAATAATCATCAGTCATCGGTGGGGGTTTAGACAAGTAGTTCAACACATTTACCTTTTCTACACCCCCAGTGAGGTGTTTCAACACCAACCCAAGCTCAGTTCTCATTTGAGCCATTTATTCACGAATCTCATATGTGGATGGGTTGTGTGTGGATTGCACTGGAAAAGTGTTTCTCTTAGTGTGTGACTTCCTAGTGCTCCAAGCTTTATTATTTCGGGAGATTTTCTCCAACTTCTCAGCAATCTCAGCATGAGGACACTCCCCAAAAGAACCACCCGCTATCGTATCAAGTACTGCTTTATTATTATCATCCTATCCCCGATAGAAGTATTCTCTCAGTGACTTATCATCTATGCGGTGATTGGGGACACTTCTTAAGAACGAGGTGAACCTATCCTAAGAACTACTTACTGATTCTCCCGGTAGTGCCACAAAGTTGTTCACCCTATCTTTGTGGTTTAGCTTCTTAGACACCGGGTAGTAACATGCCAAGAACACATCCCTCAATTGATTCGAAGTGTAGATTGAGTTATAAGAGAGCTTGGTAACCCATATAGCGACCTCTCCCGTCACTAAAACAGGAAACACTCTCAACCCTATTACGTCCATATTCAAATCAGGCCTCTCTACAAAACTCTTACACATCGAACTCACCTTAGCAATGTGAGGATGTGGATCCTCAAAAGGTAGCCTAGAAAACAAACCTCTAACAGTGAGCATTTGCATCAGACTACTAGTTACCATGATTGTATGGCCTTGTGGTAGGGGAGGCAAGACAAGTGGCCCGTCAGAGTAAGTAATATTATCATATCCCTTATAATACTCTTGAGAGCGTGGAGCGGGAGGTTTCCTCCGTATTTCGTCTTTCCCACGATATTCAGGTAATAGTTGATCATGAGCATCACCCGATGGTGGAAGTTCTGGGTTGTGATCATAATCAAGAATACCAAAATTCCAATTCATTAAGCGCAGTATAATCTCTAGTTCGGGGGTCGGGTGAGAGTATGTGTTCTCCTCTACTCCACGTAGTTGGCATACACGGAAGTTTGACATACAATAAACAAAAATTAAGAGGAAAAATAAAATCAGGAAAATGTTGACTAAACTTTGGTAATGAGCTTAAAATTAATCTAAAGGCCACTTTCCCCGGCAGTGGCGCCAATATTTGATACGCTCCAATTTACTTCTCGAAAAGAAGTATAAGCGGTTGTATCAAATAAAGAATCCAACTATAAGGTTCGGGTCAATCCCACGAGGAAAATGATTTAGAATTAACTCTAACCTATTATTACTTCTATTTTTGTTAAGTCCTTCCCAAGAAACAAGTAACAAAAAGGGGAGTTTAAAGAAATAAATGTAATTCGCTATTTCTAAGTAAATAAGTAACAGGTTCAAAGTTTTGATTTTTATCAAGTAATGAGACTAACTAAGGCTTAAGTGTTCCCTACAAGGGTTCATAACGTTGTAATTCTAGTTATAACAATCCTTTCCTAGTATCTTACACGTAAAGTGGTAAGTTATGTATCTATAATTCCTTGGTCCGACAACTAGGAAGTTCACTCCGCACCTTGGTCCGGCTACGTGTGTATGCTTTACTAAACCTTACCTTTATATCATATTAAGCATCATAATTGGTGTTTGGCTTAGTTGTTACTTCGCACCAAACGACACTAGCCAATTAGATAGTATATACTTAATCTGCTTTGATAATTCTTTTCTTATTATCTACCTCCCTGGTTCGGCAAGTAGCAACAAGGCGAGTTCTAACGCGTGCACTCTTTAAAAAGACTTCTAAACGAATGAATTATCAATACATGCAAGACACTATTCGAGAATTGTTAGTTTACCGAGGTTTTACCTTGTTATTTACCCATGGTTCCCACAACCCTACTTATGGAGTTTAGTTACCCATGGTAAAAATCACACAATTCATATTATTTAGATAAGAATTCTTGCACATACTTTGATGAGATTGAAGAAAATCCAGAAAATTATTTGAATTAATCAAAAACTTGCAGCAAATTATTCCAGTAAATAAAGTAATTTTCACAAAATCTCAAAATTCAACACTTAGAAAAATAAAACTATAAAATATCAATGAGTCTAACCCCAAAAATGAGGTTTTTACAAGTATTTATAATAATAAAGTTCTAAAAAAAGATGAAAATATATTTAAGGAAAATTTGCCCAAAAATGCGTCTGAGTCGACGACTGGAGATACAGACCGTCGAGGACCTCTGTCGTTCCATACTTAACTTCATTTTTTTTTGGTTTCTTCACCAAATTTTTTTTACCATCGACGGACATGGATGACGGTTTGTTGCGTGCACGACGGTCCGTTGATGGCTATGACGGTTCGTCGAGAGCCTTCGTAGCCCCACACTTAGTCAAAGTTCACCAACTTCCTCTAGCGACCTTTTTATCCATACGACGGTGGCCACCTACAAAATGTTGAGGTCACGATTGACCGTTGACGGCTCCTTAGGTCGTCAGCTCAACAATTTTCAGCACAATTCCCCCACATTCTCCTTTTGGAAAGATTTCCTGCAAAAAAAGAGAAAACTATATCAAAACCAATTCAAATAGTCCTTAGATACATACTAAACATAAGGAAAAAGCATTGAAAGTACCGTGAAACCATGGTACATTAGAGTGTTGGATGACTTGCAAGAGGAATTTCATTCGGCTGTGCTCCATGTAAATATTACAATTTCTCGTCTCATGGTTCATGCTCAACAAATGGAAGAGGCAAGGTCTAAGAGGAAGATTAAAGATGCCAAGAGGGCAAGATCTTTTGATGGTGGTTCTTCAAATAGTAGTATTGAGATTCAAGACAAGCCTAGGTTAAGAAGGGGGTTTCTAATGAATTTCCTTCTATGTTCCCTAAGGATAAGAATGATAGGATGTCTAACCCTAATCTTTAAAAGGGAAGGGATACTAGTTCACTAACAAAGAAGCAAACTTGTGGAAACTATGGCAAGAAGCACTATGGTGATTGTCTTAACGGAATGAATAATTGTTTTTGTTGTGGTAAAAGTATGCACAAGGTTAGGGATTGCCCTAATGTGAGAGGTCAAGACAAGGGCAATGGTCAAGCTCAAGAAAGTCGTTCAAATGAGGCTTCGAAGAAGAATTGCATTTATGCTCTCCGCTCTAGGGTTGAGCAAGAGACTTATTCTTAGATGGTGACATGTATGTTGAAAGTCTTCTCTATTGATGTATATGCCTTACTTGATCCCGGTGCTACCTTATCATTTGTTACTCCTCTAATAGCTAAAAAGTTTGAAATTTTGCCCGATATATTGCATGAACCATTTATAGTGTCTAACCCAGTGGGTGAGTCGGTTGTTGCAAAAATGGTGTATGGAAATTGTCCTATAAAGTTTCCCGATAGAGTTTCTTATGTTGAACTAGTAGAACTTGATATGCTTGATTTTGATGTCATTTTGGGTATGTAGTGGTTGCTTTCTTGCTTTGCCTCTACAGATGGTGATGTTTAACTTTCCAAATGAGCTCAATTTAGTGTGGAAGGGGGAAATTCGATTCCTAGTGGTCGTATCATCTCATGTTTGAAAGATCGTAAAATGATTTCTAAAGGTTGTTTACACCATATAGTAAGATTCCATTATTTATACTCCGAAATTCCTCTTATTGAGTCGATCGATGTAGTAAGGGAATTTGCAGAGGTCTTTCCTAATGATCTTCCCGGTATTCCTGCCGAACGAGAAATTGATTTTGGTATCGACTTTTCATTGGATACAAATCCCATTTCAATTCCTCCTTATTTGGTATCTCCGGCCGAAATGAAAGAGTTGAAAACTCAACTCAAAGATTCACTAGACAAAGGCTTCATTAGACCTAGTATTTCTCTATGGGGTGCCCCTATTTTTGTTTATGAAGAAGAAGGATGGGTCTTTAAGAATGTCTATTGAATACAACCAACTCAATAAAGTCACAATAAAGAACATGTGTTCTCTCCCCGGATTGATGATGTGTTTTATCAACTCCAAGAGACAAGCTACATTTCTAAGATTTTGGACTAGATATGGTCTTAGATCGAGGTATCACAAACTTATGGTGAGAGGTGAGGATGTACCAAGTACAACATTTTGGACTAGATATGGTCACTATGAGTCCTTAGTCATATCCTTTTATCTCATGAATGCCCCTGCGGCGTTTATGTATCTCATGAATAGGGTGTTTTGAAGTTACATAGATTCATTTGACATTGTCTTCATTGACGACATCTTGGTATATTAAAAAAATGGGGGTGATCACATGAACCATTTGAGGTTGATGTTTCCAGGTACTTAAGGAGAACCAATTATTTGCCATGTCTAGCAGGTGTGAGTTTTGGTTAAGGTTGGTGGTGTTTCTTGGTCATATAATCGCTAGTGAGGGAGTTGAGGTTGATCTAAGGAAAATAAAGGCGGTGAAAAATTGTCCTAGACCATTGACTCCAACTGACATTAGGAGTTTCTTGGGTCTAGCGTGTTATGATCAAAGATTTGTGGATGGATTTGCGTCCATTGCATCACCCTTGACTACTTTGACCCAAAAGATTACGAAATTTGAGTGGTCGGAGGCATGTGAGAGTTTCACGACCCAAAAGTACCCCATAGAAGTTAGAGAGAACCCTCGGTTCATGGCAAGGCGTACTTGACCCTTTGGGGTTTTGTACAATCCTTTTAACTATCGTTCATTACATAATAGATGAACAGTAGTGCGGAGTTAAAACTTTTCACGACATTTAATATAAAAAGAAATCTTTTCTAAATACTATGAAAATCTCATCGTCACAAGCCAACTTAAGACAAAACATCATTATTTTAGGGACACGGCCCTTTACATTAAAAGAAAATACATACTAAGTCTTATCATAAAGAAACTAAAAAGATAGAGATTATGCTCTCGGATATATGAGGACACACTTTGTGTTGAGAGGAACTTTCTCAAGCTTCGCCTTCTATACTTCAACCTTCCTTCCATAAACTATACTTAGATAGTATAGAAAAGTATGGGGTTAGAACAAATAATGTACTAAGTATGGAATATGCAAAAACATGAAAAAAGGGACATTTTAGTAAAATAAAATTTCATGCCAAATAATTAAAACATTCATGAATATAGAAGCAAAATATCATAAGAAAGATCATTTAACACATAGATAAGGATTTACATAATTTAACCAAAAGAAGCAAAATACAGTAAAAAATTACCCAATTTACAGTGAACTCACTTGACACTTACAGTGAAATAAAATGACTCCAAAGTAGTGAACATCCCAAGTATTTCCAATGAGGAAATAAGCATCATTTCCATCAGAGTTTACCTATCTAAGGTAATCCTAAGGCTCACTAAGGTATGACCTTAACGAAGTACGCATAGGCCTCCTCCAATACACACCAAAGCAACCCTCAAGACTACCTCCCTTTTGGAATACTCACACCGGGAGAACACGCACCCTATCAATGGCAATACAATAGAAGAACACCGAACAACACACAAAATATTCCCGTTAAGAATGCCTACTTAGTGCAATGAGTAGATGGCGTCCCATACCACCACCTACCCTAGTACTACACTCTTTTAGAAGACTTGGAACCAAGACTCCCTTTTCGGAAGGTTCTACCTAGTGCAATGGATAGATAGTGTCCCATATCTTCACCTACCCTAAGTAGTACGTTCTTTTAGGAGAATTAGTTAATTCAATTCAAATAAGACTCACCAAGACTCCCCTTTTGGAATGCTTACCTAGTGCGATGGATAAACAACGTCCTATTCAACTACTTACCCTAAGTAGAACACTCCTTTAGAAAACTTAGAACATTCATTTACTTTGTGGGAGTAAGATTAACCGACATAGACCATGAGATCTAGACATGGAATCGTGATATTAACCCCTATCGGATGAAGGATCCTCACTTTCCTAGAATGATGTAATTCTCTTAGCTTTTACATGGCTAGCCCTACAGCTACACCTATGTGGGTGCATAGTTAAGGGATAAGGACATATCTACTAAGTAACTCATTCTCTACTGACGAGGAGTACTCTTCTTAAGAGGTACATCAGAATACAATGCTCAACTCACGAAGTGTACCCACCTCTTCTTCATATCCTCTCGCTTCTAGGCATAACATTCCACGAACTCTAAACATACTAAAGTAAAGGTTAAGGATAGCTAGTGAACACACTACATCTCAGCTCGTGAAATCATTCATCATCCGACCTATATTAGAAAGCTCTTAGGATGTAGTGGGGTTCTACTAAACACTTCATGTCAAATCACGAAGAGAGTTCACCCCAAACTTCCTTTTTAGACTTAACTTAGCTTCATTCATTCATGTTTGAGTGTGTGTGTACATGTGAGCACACGTTGCACGTAAACATCATTTCATTTACATTTAACTACTATACATGCTTAGACCTTCATTCATCACATCACACACTTTACATGCTTCACATAATCATATAAGTCCGTTAGACATAATCCTTAGCATACATCTCATAACAAGCTTCATAAAACAGTTAACAAGAATAACATCATTTAAGCATGCTCTCTAGCCTAATTCACATAATAGCTTCATAAGGCACATTTAACAAGAATAACATTATTATCATATTATTTTACATAACAATATTTTATGTCCGAATTCACAAAAAAAAGTAACTTCACATTCATACCATTCAAGTAAAAGTCACCACTAAGAAGGTGGACCATACCACTCAAAAGCTTTTCCAAATTAAAGCTAAACGACAATAACCAACTTACCCTTTAATCCAAGCTTTCATCACCTATAACATTTTACTGAATATTTCATCATAATAAAGCCCTTTGGGCAGTATCCAAACCACAATATCAACCATAAGAAACCAAAGCTCGAAAATTACCAATTCATGCTCATTTAACCCATTTCTTAAGCCAAAATTTAATGAAAAGCTTTAACCTGATTTACTTAAAGTTTAACCTTAAAATCATCAACTTACATTAGATACATCATTATTAAGTCATTCAAAAAGTTTTCATGCAAGACCCATATTTAGATTTGAAGATAGAAGAAACTAGGGTTGAAAACTCTTTTTGAAATCTTTTAGAAAGGGTCTCCTTGAATGGAAGAGATTTCAAGTATGGATACCATACCTCACATTGAAGAAATACCAATTATTGTTTATGAATAAACGACCACCAAAATCCCTCCTTGTTCCTTCTTGACTTCTAGCTTCCATGGTGACTTGAGAGACTCTTCTAAGGGAGACAAGTGTTATGTGCATAATAAACCCCAAAAATATTATCCTGGGGTCCTAAAAGACTTGGGGTGAATTTAACTAACACCCCAAGACTTCACAGGAAAGAGACAACTTCTGGGGCAGTCTCTATCTATGGACCGACCAACAAACCGTTTGTCAAAGAATGGACCGTTGGTGGGGTCTCGCTGGTGGAGACTTAGCTCTATTTTGATGCTGGGCAACTGTACTTGCAGGTCCAATCGACGGACCAAGAAAACGGGCCGTAGGTTGACCTAATGGCCATTGTTTGGTTTCGTTGGTTGACACTGCCTAGGCAATTTTTGTCCATGTCTTGGGCCCTTCTCTAGGGCACACTTTTGGGCTCTAGGTGTGGTCGTACCCAAACGTTAAACCCCTAAACATATTCTTCTAGGTCCTAGGAATATCCCACATCAATATTGATTAAAAAGAACACGTAAAACTCTCTCAAACAGCTCAAGACACACAAACACTCTCTTAGGCACACTTTGAAAACGCCATGGATGTTCTCGGACGTTTGACCTCCAAACTTAACCAAACTTCACACACTGCCTCAGAAAACTAATGCAACTCGTTTTAACTTAAAATTCACTCAACAATTATTCACGAAGCTCTAGTGTACCTTAGTTCGTTTTAGGGAATTACATAGAGAAGCTTCAAAATCTTGAAAGACAGGCTTACTTCCGCTCTAGTGTTTACTTTATCGGAGGGTTCAAAGGGTTTTGTTGTGTATTGTGATGCATCCAGAGTGGGTTTAGGGTGTGTACTTATGCAACATGGGAAAATAATAGCCTATTCTTCTAGGTAAATTAAGGTGAATGACAGAAACTATCCAACTCATGATCTTGAATTAGTGGTCGTAGTATTTGACTTGAAGATATGGAGATCTTACTTATATAGTGTTCATGTTGATGTGTATACCGACCACAAGAGTCTTCAATATGTGTTTACTCAAAAGGAGTTAATCCCCGACAAGGATGGTGGTTGGAATTGTTGAAGGATTACGACATGAGTGTTCTCTATCACCTCGGCAAGGCCAATATGGTTGCGGATGCTCTAACTCCTTTATCCATGGGTATTATGTCTCATGTAGATGAAGCCAAGAAAGACCTAGTGAAAGATGTTCATAGATTTGATAGATTGGGTGTGAGGTTGGAACATTTTTTTTTGGTGCATCATAACTCCGAGTAATCTTTGGTAGTTGAGTTGAAGTCAAAACAACATCTTGATCAACCATTGATGGAGTTGAAGGCATCGATTCTCGGCAAGCTTAATGAGTCATTATCCTTGGGGGGGATGGTGTCTTGAGTTATCAAGGAAGGTTGTGTGCTCCCAATATAAATGTTTTGAGAAATCGGATCCTTGAGAAAGCTCATGGATCCCGTTAATCCATTTGCCCAGGTTCCACAAAAATGTACCATAACTTTAGGGAAGTATTTTGGAGGGAAGGTTTGAGAAAGGACAAAAAATAATTTGTTGCTAAGTATCCAAATTGCCAAGAAGTGAAAGTTGAACATCAAAAGTTGGGTCGTTTACTTTGAGAAATACAAGTTCTTACTTGGAAGTGGGAAGACATCAATATGGATTTTGTGGTAGGTTTTCCTCGTCCACAAAATCAATATGACTCTATATGTGTGGTTGTGGATAGGTTGAACAAATCCTCTCATTTCATTCCCGTCAAGTCTACTTATCCGGCAGAGGATTATGTAAGCATCTTCACAGATGAGATTGTGTGTCTCTATGGTATTCCGTTTTCCATCATATTGGATAGGGGTACATAATTCACATCTAGGTTTTGGAGGTCGTTCCAAGAAGGGTTGGGTACTAAAGTGAAGCTAAGCACCGCTTTTTATCCCCAAACTGATGGTCAAGCAGTACATACTATTCAAACCCTTGAGGATACGCTTAGAGCTTGTATTTTGATTTTAAGGAAATTGGGGTAAACATTCTCTTTTGGTGGAGTTTTCTTACAATAATAGTTTCCATTTATATGTATCCATGGCTTCTTATAAAGCCTTGTATGGTAGGAGGTGTACGTCTCTTATTGTATGGTTTGAAATGGGTGAGCCTTCTCTTCTTGGTCCTGATTTTATTTATAAGACTTTGGAGAAAGTTTATATTATAAGGAATAGCTTGCAAATGACCTATAGTTGGCAAAAGTCTTATGTCGATCATAGGAGAAGGGACTTAGAGTTGAGGAAGGTAATAAAGTGTATTTAAAAATTTTGCCTATGAAAGGTGTGGTTAGATTTTGCTAGAAAAGGAAGTTGATTCCACTTTATGTGGGTACCTACAAAATCATGCAAAGGGTTGGTAAGGTTGCTTATGAGCTAAGGTTTCCTTCTGAATTGGCTTCGGTTCATCCAGTTTTCCATGTTTCTATGCTTAAGAAGTGTATCGGTGATTCCGAGTCTATTCTTCCTATTGAGGGTCTTGGTGTGAAGGATGATCTCTCTTATGAGGAATTTCCGGTTCAAATCCTTGATAGTAAAGTAAAGAAATTGAGGAATAAAGGGGTGGCTTTCGTAAAGGTTTTATGGAAAAATCACCTAGTTGAGGGTGCAATATGGGAGCCCGAGCCCGACATGAAGTCTTGTCACCCTCATCTATTTGATAACTAAGGTTATTTGTTCTTACTAGTAATGAAAATAATGTCTAAAATTGAAGTTGTTTTGGTTTTTAGTTAAGTTTTTAAAATTGTGAATTTTTTATGTCATTACAGTGACTTATAGTAAAGTATGCTAATGGTTTGCAATTTTGCTTGTTTGAGTTATGTTGTGCATTTTTATATGATGAGTCTTTATGAAATGATATATAGCATGTTGGAAAGTTAAACTTTGGCATAATTGACTCATAAATTCTATGTTGAGCTCTGGTTGTTGTAAGAAGGATATTCCTCATAATGTAATGTTAAGCCTTATTTGTGGTAATTGAAGCTTTTGAATTACCATGTGTAGATGATGTGATTGATGTTGTTATGTATTGTTGTTTGATGGGATGCTAGTTTTTAGTATATTACTTCCTTCAAAAGATATTTAGTGTCGTTCGGGGACGAATGTTCCTGGGGGGGGGGGGCGGAATAATGTAACACTTCGAAAATCCAAGACGTGTTCAAGATCCTAACATAAGTATCATAAGGTATAGACACTGTTTTAAGGTCTATTTTAATTAATATAATTCATTTAGGGAGTCTAGAAACCAAAACGTCCAAGAACGAACATGACATCCGAAAACTAGTTCAAGGAGGTACTAGCGTGCCTTACCCTATTTGACTAGCTTTTATAAGTCGGAAAATTATGAAAATTTGTGGAAGGGTTTCTAACATGTATTTAAGTTGATTCATATTCAAAACATAAGGGCACGACCACCAAGGACCAACCAAGGTCCCTTGATCTTTGGGGTCAAAGACTGCCTGGGCAGTGTGCACCCACGAGGGGAATCGACGTGGCGTAGGTTGATCGACCGGGCGTCTCTTCCATCCGTCGACCAAAAAATAGACCTTTTGGATAATGGTCAATCTGTACCAGTCTTTAAATCAAATAATGAAGTGACCAAGGAGGGGGAACAGTGACCGTTGACTCACAGACAGATCGACGATCGGGGTCTCGTCTGTGAGGGTTGTGATTTTCTTGACGGTTTTAAATTGGGTTATATTAATTAATTAGATGGTTAGTTAATTATTTATGGGTTTAGGGAGGTCTAATTATGTTAATTAATAACCTATATAAAGACCCTATCCTAATTAGACTAACCTAAGCTCATATTTCCCAAAACCAATAATTCTCTTACTTCTCTCTTCTTTCTCTCTCGCAAAGAAACCCCCATTGAAGACTTAGATAGAGGTGGGTTCAATGGATTAGAAGGATAAAATTCCTACATCAATATTCATCAAGTAGTAAGGTATGTGATCTCTTCACCTTTCAGACCTCTTTCCTCAAAGGGTTCCATCAAATTCATATCAAAAGTTGGGTTTTCGAGTGGGTTTTCACCCAATACGAATTTGATGTTGTGAATTGATTTTTTATTATGTATTTTGGATATTAAGAATAAATTAACATGTATTCTAACTTAATTATGACATATCTTGATGGTTTTGTCTAGTTTGTAGAAGATGGCCTTTACCCCTTACCCCTAGGTTATGATCTTGATATGAATTGTTAATGTTGATTCAATTGACTTGGTTATTGGTTCAATTACTACTATATGATGTTATTGTATTAATCACGAATGAATTAGGCTGAATTATAGTCCTATCATGCTAGTTCTTGAGTAATTGAATTAGATTATGACTTTGTTATATGCCTCTTGTCTTAAGCTATGAACTAGTATTGGATTATGATCTAGTGATTCTTTTAGCCTTGTTATCATGTTGGTCATTGAATTATGATGATGGTATACCTTAATTGGGTTGAATTAAGGGTTGATGGTAAGACCTTGATGATGAATTATGAAGGAGACTTGGTAAGTCTTGTAATCCCTATCCTTGACTTAAAATTATGGTTAATTGTGATTAAGTGATGATGTTGTATTGGAGTATTCCTTGTATTGGGATTAATAGGGTGGTATGATGTTGAATTGAAATGTCTTGACTATGTTTTGTGAGGCTAAGACGTAAATGTTATAAAGATGGCGAATGATTTGCCAATGTGCCTTATTATGAAGTGATATGTAAACGTGCTAACCTCATTTATATGAATTGTAATCAAAGAATTATACTCATGAAATTCTTATTGAGTTATGATAATGATGATGATTATAAAAGGGTTAGACCCTATGACCAACAATAAGTTATGATGATTAATAATGACATTAAAGTCAATACAAAAGGGACTCTAACTTACAACCGAGTTAACTAGAGTGAGGAGTGTCCCATGCCACATAGTGAAGGTAGGATCACTAACTTACTCTTGAGATTGGAGACTATAATGAATGTAGCATAAAGAGGGTCCCAACTATATCTCCTAGTTCTTGAACTATGTTTCTCCCATAGAAACACTAGGTAGTGTATCCACATAGTTTCTATGTTCATGTTTTGGTACTACTTTGCAAGCAGTCCGCCTTCTTTCGGTGTAGGATTCCATGACACGGGATTCCATATTATTTTATGTGGTGTATGTCGGTTAGGGCAAGATGTTACCAAAAAGGTCAAATGAATTAACGAAATGAACTCTAACTAGGATAACCTAAGGGGTCTAGCTTAGTGTAGGTAGGGGTATAAGACTCTACCTATACATTGCACTAGTTAGCCTTAAAGGAAGTCTTAGGATTATGTTCTTATGTATGTATAAGTCTATATATTAAAATGATATGTACATGATGATCTTACATGGTAATGATAATGTGTGATGTTAATTACTCTTATGAACATGTGTTTGGTCTATAATGCTAAAGTATAATATTATGTACTCTTCATGTTATGCTATGTGAAGTGGGATGTTGGTCATGATTCTTGTTGAGTTTCTTGATTAAGTAAGGTTATGGGGCCTTGCTTGGTCATTGCACATATTGACTTGATAGGGGTTCATGGGTAATTTTCTTACTTAGGTTATGTTATAATGAACTCTTATTCATGCTTGTGGTTATTTATGACTTGATGATAGAGTTACTTGACTATGTATTCAATCACATGATATGCATGTTGACTTGACTAGTTTTGATGTTTTTTTGTCTTGTGATGTACATTACTATGACTTAATTCATATGCCTTATTGATTGGGTATAGTCTTGTTGAATGTGCATCACAGTTTTCAAAATAAATTGCATACTTAATTGAATGTCCCCTTTTAGCATGTTTTCATGATATGTGTGCATATTTAGTACAAGTGGTATACTAAACCCATTTCTTCCTTTTCCCCAACATTTTAGGTTACGGTCATTGAAGGGCTTTTGGAGACGAATTGAAGAAGACTTGGATTTCTTAATCATCCAAGTAGAGTAAGTACTCACTTTCTGAATTGTGTTGCCTGTTAAATATTTATTGTCTTATAGTTTTAGAACAATGATCTCTAAACTATTTGAACTTTCTGAATTGTCGAAATGCAAAAGATGGTAATCTCATTTTAGTTTATCTCCATAATAAGGTTCACAGTCACATGTATCAAACGACTTGTATTTATAGAACAAGTGGTCTAAGGTAGATAATACTACTTTCATCGATACATTTCTTATACTATTGGATGATTGTTTCTTTTTAATTAGAAAATTTTTGGGTTAGCAGGGATTTTTTATTGATGACCAATCTGTTTAGTACAAACAAAATAGTGATGGCCTAACTGCTATATATCATTCTAGCCTATCCATATTTATAACTATTACACTGTAAAAATGCCTAATGATAAAAATTTAGATTTTGAAGTATAGGTAACCGGTTTGCCTTTTGCTAGCCGCGAATATGAATATGCTCGTCTATTTTATTCTCTGGTTAACAATAACCTGTAAAATCCCAACCAGCTGCATAGTCTACCCCATTAAAGTCTGATCAAAAGTCTCCCCTGTTTTACTACAAAACACACAGTCATGTGGCAGTTGTATACCAATTTATCAAGCATGTCTACCTTTGCTACTCTTCTTTGGACAACTAGCCACATAATAATCCTGAACCTAAGGTACACTCCGTTTTGCAAGGTAATACTCTTCTACTCGAGTTTGGGAATTATGGACATGAGATAGGTATAGATACATTTTGTAAGTAGAGAACTTGCCTCCCCTCTATACTTTTGAAAGCTCATCCATCAAAGCACCCTAGCTAGTTTGCCCTTGTAACAATATGTCTCCTGAACCCAATACTATCAATCATGATGCATATTTAGGTAATAGGAAAGTTTCAATCTCCCTTCTTTAAGTTTTGTAAAATAACTATGTACCCATCATATCCATACACAATCCGTTCTCTCTACATTATGCAATTGCTAATTATGTTAGATTTATTTTGTTCAATGATATTGAATGACCCGCAACATGTTGTTTGCATGCGGTTTCTCATGACACGACTGCTCTTCTAGAAATTGTTATTGTCCGTGTCCATAAGAAGGTCGTGCAGGTTTATTCTATATCCTTGATCACTTTCTTGGGTAGAAGAAAGACGTGTGCGCAATAAGCATGAACTCCATATGCTATTGTTTTAATCAATTGAACTTTACTTGTATATGATGATAATTTGTAATTAGGATTTATTGATCACCAAAGTGGATATTTACAAAACTAATTAGCCCAATACTACATATATAAAAAAAAACGGAGGCTATTACCTTCTTACAAAACTTAAAAAATTAAAAGCTACATCTATCTAATAAAAGTTTGGCTGTGCAGTAGCTCTAACACAAAAAAAATCAACTCTACACGTTATATATTCCATTGTAGCCTCATTCTTCTCGAAACCTTTTGTATTCCTATCCTTCAAATTAAACTGCATGGATGAATTCTATAGTCTAGTTCAATAGTTGAGCCTAGTGGCTTTCTCCAAATGCTAAGACACTATTGGATCATCTTTTCAGCAATACAGGTGATGTATGGAACTTACATTGTACATTTGCTTCTAAAAATGAGAGAGATAATTGATGTTGATATAATATAACATCTTTATAAAAAAACATGTAACAAGTCAAACATGTTGGCTCTTGTATAAAAAAGATATTCTTAACATGGACTAAATGATAGCAATCTAGAAACAGACTTAGAATGCTTTTTATGTTGATTTTAAGCCATATAATATTTTATAACATTAACTAATCAAGCTTTATAGATGAGAGAATGAATAGTAACTCATGTATTTTCTTACTATCCATGAAGCTTGCTTGTGTTATAAAGTAGTATCCCATGCATTTCCCGTTTTTGTTGAGTTTCTTTTTATATATAAATGTTTGATTTACAATTTAAAAGTTAAAAGTTATAGCTATTCGAAATTCTGTTACAAATTGACCTTAAATTGTTTTTATAACACATAGAAGAATGTGATGAACATTAAACAAAGTCTTGTTACAGAATGTTGGAGACAACTGAAATGAACGATTATATTTTTATTGTTAGTGCATATCTATTGAAGTTTAAACCTTTATATGCAGCCAATTCATTTTCTCAATTTTTAGGATTCGATAGACGTCAAACATGTCTGTTTTATAATATTTAAGTCGGACATCAATGTTATAGATATTATGTTGAATAGGTTTTTTAGATATTGTGTTGAACATATATTTATACGTAAGTTTTCCAGTATGATTTGGTTCATGACAAAAAATTATGAAATTTTACACTCCCTCCGTTTAAAAAAGGATGACCTAGTTTGACATGGAACATAGTTTTAGAAAAGAAAGAAGAGTTTTTTAATCTTGTTGTTCTAAATTAAAGTTACGTCAAATGTACCAAACTGCCCTTTAATCTTGTGGTCTTAAATATGTCACATGAAAAGTTAAAGTCAACGTGTTGCCAAAAAAGGAAAGGGGTCATTCTTTTTGAAACATACTGAAAAGGAAATAGAGTCATTATTTTTGAAAGGGAGGGATTATTAAATTTTTTATGGCTTGTGAAAAAAATGGTATTAAGATCCGGAATGTCTTGAGGGAAAAACTATATGTATTTATTTGAAACTAAATTTATGAAACAAACATGGTTGTTGAATTGATTAAATTCAACAAAAGAAATTTTAACTTGGCTAGTAAAAGTAATTTAATCAATTTAAGAATCTTACCACAAAAAGTATTTATAACGACTAGAAATTTTGGTTTTGCTTCCCCGTTTTAACGACCAAATGATCATCAACGAAGGGAACTTGTAGTAGTTGCTAGTAAACGTGGCAACCGGATTTATGGTTGTCGCTAAGTAATATCTAACAACCGGCTATGCAATCTGGTCGTTAGCCTTTAATACAGAGCTTTTAACTACCGGTGACGATCAATTTTTTCCCGGTCGTTATAGACCTTTCAAGACTGGATATAGATTTTTAACGAATCGATTTCCTTTTGTCAAAAGTCATTTTTCTTGTAGTGATTAACTACAAGATTTGCAGGTTTACCCCTTTTCTTGATGTCACTAATAATCTCTTAAGCCAATAACACATTTTATGTAATACTTCTACCTTTCACAAAGTCCGATTGATTCTTCGAAGTATGTTGGGGAAGTAGATTCTCGAACCTATCATGAATAATCTTAGAAATCACTTTATTCAGATTATAACATAGAATAATTGGACTTAAATAAGAAAATATTTGCATATTTTATCTTTTAGGTAATAAGAATAAATTAGCGTGAAGTGTACAACCTGAAATGAATTTGTTCACTATCTTGACAACATCGTTACCAATTATACTCCAACGAACCTTGCAAAACACTCTAGTGAAGCTATCCGGGCCACTGACACTATAACAATTATGTTTAAACACTATTAACTTCATCTGATGACATATTGTTTTAACATATGATTGTCACCAATAGTAATAAAAACCTTCATATTTTTTAGTAATGTCAACTTCCCATTGTTAGTTTTAGAAGTGAACTGATAATGATAAAACTGGATAGCTTCAGCGACAACCTCCTCTTGGCCCACAAAATATTGATGAGTCTGAGATTTCAATTGATTTAGGGCTTGGTTTTCATAGTTTAAGTATCCTCAATTCCTGATTTATGATCCAAATTGATATTAATTTATTGATATGTGTCTAGAATAACGAAAGTGAAATGAAAGATCAACAAAGTTAAAGATCATCGACTTCACTTGGTGATCCTCTGAATAGATTATTCACGCACCAAAATTTATAGTCAAATGGGTGAGGTATAATCCCTATCGGCTAAGGGCCAAATGGATTGGTGAAGAGAGGTTAGTTTGCAAAAATTTACAAAACATTCAATGAGGATGCCAGAAAATTGGCAATCCAGAAGGAGCAAAGGACGCATTGCAGAATCCATCAATAACCCAACGTAGGCTCCTAAAGTAACAATACATGTTAGATTTGAAATTGAGACAAGAAGGCGATGGACAGGGGTGATTGGAGAATCACCGACCTGTCAGCGAAGCACGACTTACGTCGCCAATTTTCCCCAGAAGGCCAACTTTTTAATTTGTACAAATTAGTTTTTTTTGAAAAGGAGGAAGGTATGAAAAAACATTGGGAAAATTCATATTCACAATGAAAACAATGTTTTTGTGTAGTTTTGAAGGAAATTTCAAGTAGATTTCTAATTGGGTTTTATAATTGAAGCAATATTCAGTCACTCTAAGGGTTTGGAGATCACTACCCAACCATGAAAAATGTGGTATTGAATTATTACTTTTTATGATGAATAGACAAAATCCCCATACTTGGGGGGTGTTACTATGTGATTGATTTTCTGATTTAGCTGATGCGTGTTTTAGATTATAGATCTTATTGCAATTTTGAAGTGGGTTTGATTTATAGTGGGTGTTAAATTGATGAATTGGAAAGTTTATTTCAATATTACTTAATTTTTTATTCTTGTTTCAAAGAGAGGTGTAAAACCAAGGTTATAAATTAGGATTTGTAATTATTGGATTGATGTGGGTTCAGCTTGAGAGAGTGAATCCAAAGCTTAAATCTGCTTATCTAGCTTGAGATAGTAGATAACATGAGGTTTTGGGATTTTTATAGTGTTATGAATTTTGAGTTTCGAGTTAAGTCATCTGAATTGTAATAGTTGTTCGACACAATGCTATTATCTAAGGTTCAACCTACCTGCTAACATTTAGAATCCATTAGTAATTACGGAGCATCCACTTAGCAAAATTGATAGTTAGTCTATCATGCCCATGAGTATCTCTTAATCATTTGAATTTCCCCTATTATTTGTGATTGTTTTTGTTATGTCACCACATCCATTTATTTAATAATTTCGGATAATATTCATCCCTACAATCAATAAAATTTCATTTGCAACTTCATAATTGAATTCAGAATTGTACCGCTTCATAAGCATTCAACCAAACTCACCTGTTCGGTTTTATACTAGAATACGATCGTCTACACATAGTATGTCATAAGGTGTAGTTGAGCGTTAATCTAAATGATGTTGCTGCCAAGAAGTGGTGTTTATAATTCTCTTATGAAAGTTTGAATTATTATTTCTCTGTGTCGTTGAATTAGCTTTTTTTATGTTGTGAGTTGTTTGTGATCAGGTCACATGATGAGTCCAAATGAAAGCACCGTGAACCAACTTTGTTACAAAGATGATTGTGGTGATTTCTCCAGGAAAATGAAGCTCTATTGGGGCGGTGGAGGTGCTATTTCTACCACCAATTGGGGATCATTCTTCATTCCATGTGACAAAAATAATGCTAAAACTATTGCAAGCTAAAGACATATTTAGGGGCTGGATCATGAGAACCCCCTTGAGCATATTCAGAACTTTGCAGATATAACACTCTGAAAGTCCATGACCTAGTATAGAGCCTCACATGATGAACGAAGCTCTACACCACTGTTTCTAAGCCTAAACTAATATGTTGGAACTAACATGGAAATTTTAGAGTCAAAACGTCAAGAAACGACCATGACGTATAGAGAATTGTGAAATGTGAGTTAGTGTGCCTTGACAAGTTTCGAGAGGTTTTAAGAGCCAAAATTTAGTCAAATTTAGTAAATAGGTGTTAGACATGTATTGACGTATGTTTAGGGTCTATAAAACTCCAGGTACGACTCCCCAAGGACTTCCCTAAGGGTCCTTTAGGAGATCCCTCACATTTGACCCAAATTTGTTAAATGGACAGCCTGTCAATAGTGTCGTAGGTTTATACTTAGATTATTTCCAAAATGGTCTCAAAACACCCCATTTGTTGCAAACAATGTCTTGCCAGTATAGGGCCGTCGTTTGATCGACGCCTCGTAGGCGGGGGTTCGTCGATTGAGGGTCGAGTAACTGTCTAGTTTTTTTAATTTATTGAGTTAGTCGGTTAATTATTTAGGTGATTAATGGGTTTTTAATTAAGTTATTTAATGGACTATATAAGCTATGCTAAATCGTACACTAACTTAACACCTCATTATTCCCCAACCTAATTCTCTCAAACTTCTATCTACTTTCTCTCTCTATTCCAAAACCACTATTGAACACTAACTCCAAGCTTTATTAGGGCTCCAAGACTCAATATTTATTCCAACATTCTTCAGGTAACCCTAAGGCATGGAAGCTATTCACTCTTGGGATCTCTTTCCCCAAGAGGCTCTTCAAAATTGGTTTCTAATGATGTCAAAAGGATGGGTTTGCTTCCAATTTCGTGAATGATCTTTCAAATTGGTTTGATGTTAAATTCCTTTTATTATTATTGATAGATTATGATTGAATATTAGTTAGTTTTTGTAGTTCTTAGTCTTTGACCTAGTTCTTTGGAAAAATCCTTGAATTGAACCCTTTTCCAAAACCCTAGGTTATGAATTGAGGTTAATTTTAATAGTGATGATTCAGTTGACATCGTTATTGTATAGATTACTATTACATAATGTTATTAAGTGAATTGATTCTATTGTTGTATTGATGGTAAGATCTTTAAAGAGTCTTATGGAGGATATTTGGTAAGACTTTATGATTATGAGTTCTTTACTTCAATGATGATGATTTAAACTTGATGATGATGTTCAATTAAAGTATTATACGTGATCAGATTAAGAAGATGATGACATGATTAATGTAATGAAATGTCATGACTATGTTTAATTGTGAGATCATTCTAAGGGTATGATAATATAAGGTTGAATATGAATCACCTGTGTGCCTTACTATGATATGACTATGATATGATGATCTCACTACATGAAGGGTTATATTGAAAGGAAATTCTCATGCAATATCTAACGATTTAATGACTTAATTATACAAGGGGTTAGTATGCTATGACCTATATTATGATATGATGATTAAGGAAGGCATAAAAACTGTCACAACCCAAAAGTACCCCTTAGAAGTTAGGGAGAACCCTCGGTTCATGGCAATGCGTACTTGACCCTTTGAGGTCTTGTACAAGCCCTTTAACTACAATTAACTAAATAAGACATGAAAAGTAGTGCGAAATTAAAACTTTTCATGAATAGATTAATAAAAAGTAAATCTTTCATAAATACTTAAGAAATCTCATCGTCACAAGCAAAACATAAGACACGACATATAATATCTTAGGGACACGACCCTTTACATTGAAATAAAATAAATATTAAGTCTTAATAATAAAACTAGGAAACAATAGACTATGTCCTCGAGTATATGAGGACATACCAATTCTTGAGAGAGTAAATTTCCCAAGCTTCGTCTTCGAATCTTCCAAAAAGACTTCAACCTATGCTTATAGAGTATAAGAAAGAATGGGGTTAGTACAAATAATGTACTAAGTATTACATATGCAAAAAAGGGACATTTTAGGAAAATAATATTTCATGTAATTTAAGTAAAACTTTCAAGAATAAGCAAAACATCATAAGGAACATCATTTAACACATAGAGAAGAATTTCCACAATTTAACACAAAGGAGGTAATTTGCAGTAACTTTCCAAAGCTTATAGTGAACTCAAATTTGACATTACTGTGAACTATTTTGAACCATCACAATGAATCATTTAAAGCATTAACAATGGATTATCTAATTCTAAATTAGTGAACTTCCAAGGCCAAGAACAGAGATGAACTCATTTCCGTACAAATTTCCCTACCTCGAGATTATCCTAAAACTCACTAACGTAAGACATGAAGAAAGTATGCATATGCCTTCTTCAATACACACCAAAGCAATCCTCAAGACTAACCCTTTTGGCTTACTCACCTCGGGAGGACAAGCCCCTCACTCAAGGACAAGATATTAAAACAACACCCAACAAACCAGAAAAGTCTTCCCTTTCGGAATGCTTACTTAGTGCAATGAGTATATAGCGTCCCATATCATCAACTACCCTAAGTAGCACATTCTTTTAGAAGGTTTGGCACTAAGTCTTCCCTTTCGGAAGGTCCTACCTAGTGCAATGAGTATATATCATCTATTACAACCACCTAATCTAAGTAGAACGTTCTTTTAGAATAATTAGCTCAATCAATTCTTTTGTGAACGGTTATCTTAACCGACATAGACCATGAGAGCTAGACATGGAATCCCGACATTAACCCCTATCGGATGAGGGATCCTCACTTGCCTAGAGTAAGGTGATTCTTTTTAGCTTTTACATGGCTTTCCCAAAAGCTACACCTATGCGGGTGCATAGTTAAGGGATGAGGAGATTGCTACTAAGTAACCTAATTCTCAACTCACGAGTAGTACTCATCTAAAGAGGTACAATAGAGTACAACATCTCAACTCACAATGTGTAACAACCTCTTCTTCATATCCACTCGGAGCTAGACATAAACTATAGGTTAAGGATAGCTAGTAAACAACACATCTCAACGCATGAAGAGCAATCATCCTCTGACCTATCTTAGAAACTTCTTAGGATGTAGTGAGGTTGCTACTAAACACTTCATCTCAACTCAAGAAGAGTGTTCAGCTCAGAACTCCTCTATTTACTCAATTTAACTTCATACATTAATTTAAATGTGTGTGAGTACTTGTGAGCACATCTTGCATATAAACATCATTTCATTAAGGGAAAATACACAAATTCCCTCTTGAACTTGGCACGAAAACTCGCTTTAGTACTTAAACTACACGGGTAATTATTTACCCCCACTAATCGCTTTTTAACTGAATTAAAATACACCCAAATTGCTGACATGTCAAATCAAAAAATGAGACGCGTATAGATAAAAAAGAAGGTAAAAATAATGAATGGACCCCAATTATTTTCATTTTATCCAACAATCAGTTTTTTTCTTCATCTTCTTCATACCTTACCACCCCCAACCTTTAGTACCACCAACCCCACCCTCACCTCCCGTCATTTTATCTTCCTCATACCCAATATACCCCTCCCTCCCTCAACCACAACTTGCACTAACCTTTCTTGTTCTTCGACACCCCCTCACCCCTAACGAACCCCCACTGCTACTCTATTTATTTGTCTTCTAATGTCAGTACTTCACACTTTTCTTCTTTTTGTTTTTCTTTGTTATACTTTTCATATTTTTTGTCCTTCTTCAAGACGAATCCATTCCACCCTCATTTCCTTTAATTTGTTTCAATAAATTCAAAAAAAAATGTTATGAACAAGTAAAAATTGGAAAGTCATCAATTTGTTCTTCCTTCAAATAAATATTAGTCTTTATGTCAAGCTTTGAATGTGATCAACTTGAAGCTATTTTCAATGGAACTCTACAAATTTTCATTTTAAATTGAATTTTAGTAGTTATTTTTTATTTATTTTAATTTTATGTCTTAAAAAATTGACTGTTCTTGTTAGAACGATTTTCAGATTTTGAAACTATTTCAATTGATTTTTTTAGATTTTTTTTCTTATATTAATTCTTATTTTTTGAGATTTTTTTAGTTTATCAAATTGTGAGAAAATAAAAAGTAACAAAAAATAATTAAAATTTAAAATTTAAATATGTTGAATGGGATGCTGATGTGGCAATGACGTGACGCTGATGAGGCACTGACGTATCGATGACAAGGCAGGTGTGAATGCACTTGCCATTGAGAGAATGGTATTATTATATTAGGGTGTATTTTAATTTATTTGAAAAGAGATTAGGGGGCTAAATAATTACCCATATAGTTTAACTACTAAAGTGAGTTTTTGTGCAAAGTTCCGGGGGGATTTGATGTATTTTCTCTTTCATTAATATTAATTTCTGTACATGCTTTATACCTACCTACATTCATCAACTTTCACACTTGACATGCTTAACAAAGTCATATTTTTTAATTAGGCATAATCTAAGCAAAACATGCTATTCAACTTCACAAAACACAAGACAAGACTCATCTTCTATATCACTTCATTTCATATACTAGGCCTTTAAAACCACACTCACAAAACATACTAAGTAATATCAATTCATCAAATAAACACCGCCACCAAGAAGGTGGACCATACCACTCAAGAGCAATTTAATATAAGGACTATTGCAATATAACAAACTCACCATTTAACAAAGCTATTATCAAATATAATCAATTTATCAATATTTCATCATAATAAAGCCCTTAGGAAAGTATCTAAGCCAAATAACCAACATATAAAAACCCAAGTTCATACCTTACCCAAACATGCTCATTTAACTCATTTCTTAAGCTAAGATTTTGAAATATGCATATACATAAGTTCATTAGGTTTTTAAAATTAAAATCATCAATTCATACAAGAATAAACATAGTTAAATCATTAGAACATTTTTACAAGAAGACCCAAGCTTAAAATCAAAGACTGAAGGAAATAGAGTTTGAAAACCTTTTTTCAAATCTTTTGGGAATGACTCCTTGAATGGAAGAGGGTTCAAGGATGGATACCACACCTCAAAGAGAAGGAAACCCAAAATTTTTTGATAAGATGCACGTCCAAACCAGACCTTCTTTCCCTCCTTGAGTCTTAGCTTAGATGGTGACTTTGAGAGAGTTTTCTTTAGAAAGAGAGTTTGAATATTTGAAGTTAGGGGTCTTGTCTAGGTCTAGGGCTTAAAAATAACTTAATATAACTTAAAAACACTAAAAATATTGATGTAGGTTTATAAAAGACGGGATGAATTTACACAAAACACCCCATGATGGCTGCAAATTCAGCAGCTTTTGGAAGTAACCAATCGACGACCCAAGCTACTGGGTGTCGATAGGTTGACGACCCGTCTTGATGGGCGTCGATGTCTTTAGAGGATGCATCAAGGGAGGGGCTGGACTTCGCACTTAGTATGGGACAACGCCCCCAAGTCGACTGGGCGTCGATGGGCCTACGCCCAGTAGACTGCCTCGTCGATTGAGCTGTGTTATTGTCAATTTTGTCCAAGTCTTGAGCCCTTTCGCTAGGTCCCCTAGTGGGTCCTAGGACGTTAAACCTTTAAAATAAGTCGTATAAGTATTAATAACATCCGACATCGGTTTCAAGGAAAACGAACACGTAGAACTCACTCAAACACCTCAAGTCACACAAGTACTTTCTAAGGCACACCTTCCTAACATCATGGACGTTCTTAGTCGATTGACCTCCAAACTTAACAAAACTTCACACACTGACTAATAACACTAAAGTCACTCATTTTAAAACAAAATTAACTCAAGAAACACTCATGAGTCTCTAGTTCATCTTAGTCCATTTTGGGGGGGGGGTTACATTCTCCCACAATTAGAATAACATTCATCCTCGAATGAGACTTACACTTCCAGAAAAACAAGGACTTACTTAGCATCAGATAACACATTAAAATCATGATCATCACACTCAAAATCAAAGCATCAACTACAAAGGAGCATCATTTCAAACTTTCAAACACTTATCAACATAGGCAACTCATGCAAATTTCAAAATTTTGAAAAGTCACCCTTAACCTTCTCCTAGGAGGAACTACCTTCTCCAACATTAAACATGCTCATATAAAACACATTTTCATACATTGAAAAATTAATTCAAGACAAATAATTTTTTTTCAAAATGCACAAATTTTACAGGTTCACTGTAAATCTGCCAAATATAGTAAAAAAATTTCAAAATTCCATGCTTTGAGAAATTAATCAAGATGACATGATCATATGAACTATAAAACCATATAAACTCTTTTTATAAAATAAAAACAACAATCATAAAGAGTTAAAACCTACCAAGACCATCAAATCCATATTAATTATCTTTCCTAGCTCCCATCCCATAGGAAGTGTTCTTTTTTGGAGCATTAGGGTCTAAGGAAGCTTGATTGACCTATTTTCCTCTTGACTTGATGTTAGGGAAATCCCTCATCTTGTTTCCCTTATTACCAGATGAAAAACAACCAAACGTTTCGGCAAGACACTTACCCAAATGTTGCTTACCACAAGTAGGGTACCTAGTCCTCTCAGAAGAATGGCCACCACCTTGGTTTGGAGCCCTCTCGTTGTTTCCCATGGAAGAATCACGGTGATAGGACCTCTTCTTAGGATTTTGTGAATGTAATCATCCGACCTAGGCCTCTTACCCTCTTGCCTTATCTTTCTAATTTTGGACTCCTTAATTTGTTGTGCATAGACCATGACCCTAGAGATATCCATGTCATTAAGAAACATTGTCGTATGACACTCTTTCTCTACCAAGCTATACATTCCCATAACAAATTTATTCATCCTAGCCCTAGGGTTGGCTACCATGGTTTGGTCATACTTAGAGAGTTGGGTGAATTTGAGAGAGTACTCTTGCACACTCATTCCACATTGATGAAGGTTCATGAATTCAACCATCTTCTTCTCCATCTACTATAGGGGAAATAACCTATATAGGAAATCCTCTTTGAATTCCTACCGATCAACCAAACCTCTCTCTAAGGGTCTATCAATCCTCCATTGCTCAAACCACACTTGAGCCACATCTTTGAGTTGGTAAGCGACTAACATTACTTTCTCCCTAGGTGTCACACCCATAACATCTACCACATTGAAAACCTCATCTATGAAACCTTGTGGATCTTCATCCATCTTAGTGCCACGCAAAATGGGAGGGTTCATAATCATGAAATCCCAAATTCTAGAAGCGGGATTACTAGCATTAGGTTGGGGTCCAACGCCTTAGTTACCTTGGGCAACAAAGTTATTGTTGACAACATATGCTTGAGCCATCATGAGTTGGGTCAAGTTCATTAGGGCAGCCTGATCTCCGCATTAGTCATGTCCCCCTCAACAAAAGAGATTGAGGCATAGAGAGCACTTGAGGTTCCGGAGGCACTTGAGGTTCTTGAAGGGGAACCTCCCCATTCTCTTCCTCTAGACCAACAATAGGAACTTGGTAAACATGGGGAGGTATACTCTCATTAGCTACACATCCATCCTCCCTTCTAGCGTTTGATCTCCTCGTATTCATGTACTATAAACAAAAAGAGAAGAGGTTGAGAAAAGACACCTTATATTACTCAACTCTACGTCACGACATTAGAATAGAGAAGAAAGTAAAACTTCTATCATCCTATAGACTCTTGTCCATGGATGTGTAGCGACTTACACCAATGACCAAGATACTGCTAGATATGTCTTGTGAGACTTTCGAGACCCAAAACTATTTCTCATAGCCTTATGCTATGATACCAAGTCTTTCACGACCCGAAAGTACCCCCTAGAAGTTAGGGAGAATCCTCGGTTAATGGCAAGGCATACTTGACCCTTTGGGGTCATGTACAAGCCCTTTAACTAGCATTAATTAAATAAGACATGAAAAATATACGAAATTTAAAGTTTTCACGAATTAATTAATAAAAAGGAAATATTTAATAAATACTTAAGAAATATCATCGTAACAAGCCAAACATAAGACACACCATATAATATCTTTGGGACACGACCGTATACATTGGAATCAAATACATATTAAATCTTAATAATAAAACTAGGAAACAATAAACTATGTCCTTGAATATATGAGGACATACCAATTCTTGAGAGAGTGAATTTCCCAAGCTTGCCTTCGAATCTTCTAAAAAGTCTTCAACCTATACTTATAGAGTATAGAAAAGTAAGGGTTTACTACAAATAATGTACTAAGTATGGCATATGCAAAAAGATGCGAAAAGGGAGATTTTGTTAAAATAACATTTTATGCAATTTAAGAAAAACTTTCAAGAATATAGAAGCAAAA
This sequence comes from Solanum pennellii, assembly GCF_001406875.1. Lineage (NCBI taxonomy): Eukaryota > Viridiplantae > Streptophyta > Magnoliopsida > Solanales > Solanaceae > Solanum > Solanum pennellii. The sequence continues at coordinate 72,797,821 of NC_028648.1, read as the reverse complement.
CATCATAAGGAACATTATTTACACACATAGAGAAAAATTTCCATAATTTTACACGAAGGACGCAATTTACAGTAACTTTCGAAAGCTTACCGTGAAGTCAAATTTTACATTAAAATGCATTATTTTGAACCATCATAATTAATCATATAAAACATTAACAATGGATTATCATATTCTAAATAAGTGAACTTCCAAGGACAAGCGATGAGAAAGTGAACTCATTTCCATAAGAGTTTTCCTACCTCGGGATTATCCTAAGACTCACTAAGGTAAGACCTGAAGAAGGTATGCATATGTCTCGTTCAATACACACCAAAGCAATCCTCAAGACTACCCCTTTCGGCTTTCTCATCTTGGGAGAACAAGCCCCTCACTCAAGGACATGACATTAAAAGAAAACCCAAAAAACCACAAAAGTCTTCCCTTTTAGAATGCTTACTTAGTGCAATGAGTAGATAGCGTACCATAACACCACCTACTCTATGTAGCACATTCTTTTAGAAGGTTTGGCACCAAGTCTTCCCTTTCAAAAGGTTCTACCTAGTGCAATGAGTAGATAGCGTCCCATACCACCACCTATCCTAAGTAGCACGTTTTTTTTGTAGACTTAGTTCAATAAATTCTTTTGTGGAGGGTTATCTTAACTGACATAGACCATGAGAGCTAGACATGGAATCCCGACATTAACCCCTATCGGATGAGGGATCCTCACTTGCCTAGAGTAATGTCATTATTTTTAGCTTTTACATGGCTTTCCCAATAGCTACACCTATGAGGGCGCATAATTAAGGGATAAGGAGATTGCTACTAAGTAACTCATTCTTTACTCACGAGTAGTACTCATCTCAAGAGGTACATTAGAGTAGAATATCTCAACTCACGAAGTGTAACCACCTCTTCTTCGTATCCACTCAGTTCTAGACATAACCCCCACGAATTCTAAAAACTTTAAACTATAGGTAAATAATAGTTAGTGAACACCACATATCAACTCATGAAGCGCACTCATCCTCCGACCTATCATATAAATCTCTTAGGATGTAGTGAGGTTCCTACTAAACATTTCATCTCAACTCACGAAGAGTGTTCACCTCAAAACGCCTCTATTTACTCAATTTAACTTCATACATTCATTTAAGTGTGTGTGAGTACTTGTGAGCACATCTTGAATATAAACAACATTTCATTAATATTAATTTCTATACATGTTTTAGACCTACATTCATCAACTTACACACTTGACATGCTTCACAAAGTCATATATTTTACTTAGGCATAATCTAAGCCAAATATGCTATTCAACTTCACAAAACACAAGAAAAGACTCATATGCAATATCACTTTATTTCATATACTAGGACTCCAAAACCACACTCACAAAACATACTAAGTAATATCAATTCATCAAATAAACAACGCCACTAAGAAGGTGGACCATACAACTCAAGAGTAATTTACAATAAGCACTATGCAATATAAAAAACTAACCATTTAACCAATCCATTATCAAATATAATCAATTTCCCTTGGGTAAGTAGCTAAGCAAAATAATCAACATATGAAAACCCAAGTTCATACCTTACCCAAACATGCTCAATTAACCAATTTCTTAAGCTAAAACTTTGAAATATGCATATGCATAAGTTCATTACTCTTTAACATGAAATCATCAATTCATACAAGAATAAAAATATGTAAATCATTAGAATACTTTTACAATAAAACCCATGCTTAAAATCGAAGATAGAAGGGAATAGAGTTTGAAAACCCTTTTTGTAATCTTTTGGGAATGAATCCTTGAATGGAACAGGGTTCACGGATAGATACCATGCTCAAAGAGAAGGAAACCCACTAATATTTGATGAATATACACGTCCAAACCCATCCCTTATTTTCCTCCTTGAGTCATAGCTCAAATGGTGACTTTGAGAGAGTTTTCTTTAGAGAGAGAGTTCGAATAATTGAAGTGAGAGGTCTTGTCAAGGTCTAGGGCTTAAAAAAAGATTAATATAAAATAAATACAATTAAAATATTGACCTAGGGTTATAAAATACATGGGGTGAAGTTACATAAAACACCCCAAGGTCGCATAAAATGCAGCACTTTTGGAAGTAGCCAATTGACGACCCAAGCTATTGGGCGTCGATGGGTCAACGACCCGTCCTGCTAGGCGTCAATGGATTCAGAGGCTGCATAAAGGGAGGGGATGTACTTCCCACTAAGTATGGGATGACGCCCCCAGTCGACGGGGTGTCGGTGGGCCTATGTCCAGTAGACTGCCTCGTCGATTGAGCAGTGTTCGTGATAGTTTTGTCCAATTCTTGAGCCCTTCATCTAGGGACCCTTGTGGGTCCTAGATGAGGTCGTGCGCGAATGTTAAACCCTTAAACTAAGTCGTCTAGGTCTTAGAATATCCTACATCGGTTTCAAGGAAAACAAATACGTATAACTCACTCAAACTCCTCAAGAAACACAATTACTTTTTAAGGCACATCTTCTGAACGTCATGGACGTTCTTAGTCGATTGACCTCCAATCTTAACCAAACTTCACACAATGCCTAATAAAAATAAAGTAACTCATTTTAAAATAAAATTAACTCAAGAAACACTGATGAGGATCTAGTTCATCTTAGTTCATTTTGGAGCATTACAAAAACATTTCAAAAGGGACTTTAGCTTAGCACTGAGCGAACTAGAAATGAGAGGTGTCCCTTTCCAATGTAGGAAGTTAGGTTCACAATGATTCTCATGAGATCGATACAACAATGCAATTTTATATAAAAAGTGTTTCAGGTTTATTTCCTAGTTCCTTAACTATGTTGCTTCCTTTGGAATACTAGCTAGTGGATCTACCTAGAATGTGATGTTCATTTTTGGTTCTACCATTGCAAGTAGAGCACCTTCTTTCGGTGTAGGATTTCATGACACTGGATTACATGTTTATCTCATATGGTCTATTTCTTGTTAAGGCAATTGTTCTTGAAAGTAATAAAGAGAATAGTAACTAGGGTGACTTAAGGGGTTCTACTTAGTGTAGGTAGGGGAATCGGAGTTCACTTATACATTGCACAGGTTGACCTTGAGGGGATTCCTAAGAGGTTATTCTAATGCTCTTATGATATGAATGAAATGCATATGTTTACTTTACATGTTTATCTTATATGATGTTAGTTTCATTAATGAACATTCTATTCGTCTAAATTGCTATATATGATGATGAATATGAATGATATGAAGATATATGAAATGTAGACAGTTAGTTTCATTAATGAACATTCTATTCGTCAAAATTTCTATATATGATGATGAATATGAATGATATGAAGATATATGAAATGTAGACATTGCTTATGGTTTCTTGCTTAGTTTACTTGATTATGTTGGTTATGTGGCTTCATATAAGCATTGAACTTGTTGGCTTGGAAATGAATTGTGAACAAGTGTCTTATATGCTTTAATGTTATGAAATCTAGTACATGAGTTGTTGTTATGACTTTATTTTGGAGTTATTCATGTTGATATGACCTTATGCTAATGTTGGTCGTGTTGGATATGATCTTTTCTTAAGTGATGTTATGCCTATTGACTTGTGTATGCTCTTATATGTGCATCAAGGCTTTTGAAAGTGATTTAGCATGGTTTTGAACAAAATGTCCTTTTAAGCATGATTTCATTGGTTTTACTTGCATATGTTTCCATATTCAATATATGTGGTTTGTAATAACCCATATTCTTTCCCTTTTTCCCAAACAATGTAGGTTTGGGTTATTGAAGTATAGGAGGCCACTTTGCAGTTGGAACTATTTCCCAAGTTATTGGTAGGTCCTCAAGTTCGAGTATATTACCATTTCTCTATCTATCCATGATGTTCTTATGTCTAAAGACACTTATTCATTCCTTTATCATTTGAGAAGTCTACGTAAAAACTTCAATAAGTGAGGAGTCTATGTAAACTCCATATATGATATGTGATGGGTCTATGTATACCTCACTATGTAAATGTTTTTAATTTTCTGCATTTTTGACCTATGATATGTTCTGACGAATGTTGAGGGCTAGTACAAATCCTCTTCAAGGACAAAGATGCAGTTATGTCTGGGGTTGCTCCTCGGTCATGACAGCAAAAATATGTAATTCGTTCTCATTTTATGATGTTTCAATAGAATCAATTTGACTCTGGTTGTTTCCTTTAATTTTTTTATTCAATAGAGGAAGCAACCAAGTTGTTTGCAGGGATACCGAGGGACTCTATTGTATCATAGGAGGATCTTACCTAGGCATTCTACGTAAGGTTCTTTCCACCCTCAATGATAGTGAAATTGCGTGACAACATCCATAACTTCAAGAGAGTAGAAGGGGAACCAATTCATGTGACTTGGCTGAGATTTCTAAAGTTCCTATTACAATGTCCTACTCATGGGATTTGGGGTGATATGATACATCAATATTTTTTATCAGAGTTTATACTCAGTGGAAAAGTTTTAGTCTACTAGTTGGCCCGAGGATTGATAATGTTAGAACCTTTTAAGGTAGCCTCCTCCCTTATTGATGAAATGACAAAGATCAATCAGGCATTGCACATTCACGAGGACCAAGGTTCCCACTTAAATTTTAGGATAACAAAAGACGAACTTGAAGAGGGGAAAGAGAGGTATGAGAATATTAGTAACATGATGTCCCAAATAGATTTGTTACAAAAAAGTGCTAGAGAAGGTTGTGAACCCAAAGAAGACAGAATAGTGTTTAGAGAAGCCTGTTCAAGCACCGAAAAGTGATACACTCAAAGATAAGGAGAAAAGTCCAAAGAAAAGCTCCATCAAAGAATCGCAAAGAGCTAAAGAAAAGGCTACCTCATCTCCAAAGATAGGGCAACCTCTTCCCCAAATGTCTCCTCCATTTCCTCTACGTCTCAACAAGAAAAATGAGGATGATGAGATGAAGAAATTTCTATCCGTGTTCAACACAATTACTATAAATCTTCCTCTAGAGGAAGCATTATTAGAGATGCCGGGATATCCACAGTTCATGAAGGAGCTGGTTACTAAGAAGAGAAGCATATATTTCAAAACAATCATAGTCTCTCATTATTGTACTGCCAATTTGGATAGTGATATGGTTACAAATAACAAAGATTAGGGGGCGTTTACTTTCCCATGAACCATTGGTATGAGTAAATTTGATAAATCTTAATGTGATTCTGTGGAAAGTATAAATTTGATCCCTTACACAACTTTAAAAAGAACTTGGGCTGGGTGAACAAAAAACCACAAAGATACAACTTCCTATGATGGAGATGTCATTAAACACGGCACTCAAATACTCTATGCCATATTTGTGAAGGTTGATCAATTCATCTTTACGGGAAATTTTGTTATTCTTGATTGTGAGATTGATCTTGAAGTTCCTATTAATTTGGGTAGACAATATTTATCAACCGAAAGAGAGCTAGTGGTTATTCAAAGCGGGGAGTTGATTTAAGGGTAAAAGAAGATGTGGTCACCTTCAATATGGGCAAATCGATTAAACAACAATGTGACATTCATGTCGTTTCAATGATTGATGTGAGCTATGAAGAAGTGGTTAGTGTGAGCGAATTGATGTGTATGATTGAAACTCTCGCGGATTTTCTTTCGAATAATGATGTAGATTCTATATAAGGATTCGGTGAATACTAGAGGAACCCATTGAAGCTAGACATATAACTAAAGAATCGATAGAATCCTCCCGCCAAACTATCCATGAAAGAACCGCTTGTAATGACCCTAAAAACAAATAACTTAAACTAGAGCCTAACTACTGAATGTGTGGGTTTGATTTGAGATTGAAATTGTTTGATGTTATCTATAGCCATGGTTGAGGGGTTTGGTAGTTAAACGCCAAGGTACAACTCCCTAAGGACAACCCTAGGGGTCCTTGAAGAGGACCTAAGCCAAACCCTCATGACCCCTTGAAACAAAATTGTTCCCAAGAATTTGGTGACTTACAATAGAGGAACACGATCGGTAGGTCAATACACTCCTCATTAATGGCCTCCGTAGGTCATGTCCCCCAAATGCACCTCTCTAAACCCAACCACGACTGGACAATACATCTCGTGGTCCCATCCACGATGCGTCGATAGACTCCTTATTGAGGGGCTGAATTGATAAATATACCCAAGTATTAATTAGTTTATTGAAAATTATTTTTAATGTATTAAAGTATTTTAAGAGCATTAAAACATTAAAACAGTCATTTGGATTTCATCACTCAAATAAAACTTCCCTTCCCCTGCAAAGCATATGTCTATAGAAACCTCTATGGTCAAAATCTTCAAGTTTTAAAAGGGATTTTGTAGATTTATTATCTAATAGTTATGTTAGTCTTAATCCTTATATAATTTTCCATTGAATGAGCCAATTCAAAGGTGATTTCAAGTTATAAAAATCTAGGGTTTTACTCAATCACATGGGTTCTTTTATCAAACGTTTTCAAATGTTTTCTAATGAAATTTTATGATTTTATTGGTGTTTAATTGACAATTCATAATGAAAATACTCTAGGAACCGATGAATTCTCTCAATTCCTAAATTATGCCTTTATGAAATTGGTTTGTTGATCATGAATGAATGTTAATGGATTAATAGTAGGGGCACCCCATGGAGAAATACTAGGACTTATGAAGCCCTTATCTAGTAAATCCTTGAGTTGAGCCTTCAACTTCTTCAACTCGGCCGGAGGCATCCGGTATGGACGAATTGATATGGCATTTGTATCCAGCAGCAAATCAATGCCAAAGTCAATTTCCCGTTCGGGATGAATACCGTGAACGTCATTAGGAAATACCGCCGAAAACTCACTCACTATGGGGACCGACTCAATGGGAGGAACTTCGCACTCTAGATCTCAGACACTTACTATATGATATACACAACCTTTTGAGATCATTTTGCATGGTTTTAGACAAGAGATAATATGACCTCTAGGAATAAATTTCCACCTTTCCACTCAACAAGGGGTTCATTTGGGAAGTTAAACCTCAATACTCTTGTCCTACAATCAATAGAGGTAAAACAATAATGCAACCAATCCATACCCAATATAACATAAAGAAAAAGCATATTGAGTTCTACTAGATCAACTAAAGAAACTCTATTGGGCAACATTATTGGATAATCTCTATATACCCTATTTGCAACAACCGACTCACCCACCGGAGTAGACACTATAAAAGGTTCATGCAATGCATCGGGTAAAATATCAAACTTTTTTGCTACTAGAGGGATAACAAATGACATAGTAGTGCAGGAATTAAGTAAGGCATATACATCACTAGAGAAGACTTCCAACATACCGGTCACCACGTCGGGAGAAGTCTCTTGCTCACCACTAGAGCGGAGAGCATAGAAGCGGCTCGTTTTTGGAGAATCACTAGAACCACTTGCTTGGGCTTGAACACTACCCTTGTCTTGACTCTTCAAGTTTGGAAAATATCTCATCTTGTGACCACTCTTTCCATAAATAAAGCAATTAGTCGTCCCCTTAATGCAATCACCATAGTGCTCTTTACCACACTTTCCACAAGTTGGCTTCTTATTTGGTGAATTAGTACCTTTCCCTTCTTGAATTTAGTCTTAGACACCATATAACCACTAGCTTTTTGAAAATTTGAAGGGACTTGATTTGAAACTAGCTTCTTAATTCTAGGCTTGTCTTGTATTTCAAGCCTATTCTTTGAGGAACCTCCATCGTATGATCTTTCTCTCTTAGCATATGTACTCTTTCGCTTAGCCTTTGCCTTCTCTACCCTACTTGCATGCACCATAAGACGGGAAATGTTTATGTTGTCATGTAGCAATGCCGTATAGCATTCCATTTGGTAGTCCTCTGACACCCCCGTCACAAAACGACTCATTTGGTCTCTAGGATTGGAGAACAAAGAAGGAGCATATTTTGTCAATTTAATGAATTCCAATAATTACTCATGAACACTCCTCCCTCATTGGAGAAGGTTGATGAACTCCACCACTTTTTCCTCCCTCATCTCCCTAAGAAAGAACCGATCTAGAAAAGCTGTCTTAAAGATCTTCCAAGTCAACAGACCACCCCTTAATGACCTATTATCCATCCATTGCACAAACCAAGCTTGCTCCACCTCCTTGTGTTGGTATGTGGCAAACTCGGCCTTCTCACTTGTGGACAACCCCATATCCAAATGTATCTTAGAGTCTTCATCGATGAATTGTTGGGGGTCTTCATCAACCTTAGACCCATGTAAAGTAGGATGGTTCATTCGCTTGACGTCCCTTAGACAATAAGCCATAGTATTTACTTGTCGATGAGGACATGGACAACCTCCCGGTTTGCTTGAGCCGTTATAGCTTGGGCTTTAGTCGTGGTTGCTTGTGGCTTAGTGGTAATAGATTGGGCCATTTGAAGAAGAGTGGTTCATATATTATCATTCGTCAAGGGAGGGGGATGAACCAATGCTTACTCCACATTAGGATTTTCTTCAAGTACAGGGACTTTCTCACCACGAGGAGTAGCTCCTGCGTTGGCAATTCTTCTTCAAGTCTTCCAGCCGCATTCTTTCTAGTGTTCATGCTTCCTATAATAACAAAAATAGTATTAGATGCAAAAACACGACATAAGATACTCTATCGGCATGATATAAGATTTCCAAGATAGAGAGCAATTCCTAAGCATCATATCGGTTCCTACTCATAAGTGTGACACACTTCACAATTATGAATACAAACCTACATAGACGTGGTATAGAGAGAGAGACATAACTCAACGATATTCAACCTCATGCTCTGATACCAAGTTTGACACATCAGGGTTTACCCACTCGACGTAATCGGCGTTGTCGTCCTTTTCAAGGACTAAAACTAGCCTCTTAGTGTCATGTCAATGCATTTATAGTTTAAAAATGCAAATTTTTTTTTGAAAATTTCATTACAACTACTTGGATGTTCACATAGACCTCCACATACACATAATATATAGTTATATCGAGTATACATAGACACTTTATATAGGAAGGTTACATAGCCTTCTACTTTTATTGCACATACATATCTATAAGATAGAGAAATAGTATCAAAGATTGTCTCATCTCAAACCATCTAAACGATTATCATAATATGTGCATAGCCGTTACATCAATGAGACTAGACCACATATAGGTCATACAAAAGTATAGTACTCAATTGAAAAGGAATGAAATGAAAGTGTCTTTAAGCTCATAACAACTCCATAAACTAGATAGTGTCATTGCCCTCGGAAGTTGAGGATCTACCCTACTTGGATAAAATGAAGAATCCACGCCTTCAACAATGTCGCATTCCAAATTTTTCAAAGACCGGAACCTAAAATGTTTTAAAAAAAAGGGAATAAAATGGGGTTAGTACTCCACATTTACTAAGTATGAGATCTTATGCACATATACTAGAAAAACATGCTAAAAAGAGTCTTTTTGTCAAAATATGCCATTTTAACCTTTTAAGAATCTAATGCAAAGCCAAGCAAGTCATATCAACCAACCAAACATGCTTATTAACTCAACAAGTAATACATATTAAAACATACTTTAAACCATGATTTACAACATCCCTATCATCAAGGAATAACATCACAAGAATGAATAAGAGTCAATCATATCATAATAAGCAAGACAACTACTCATGAATCATTATCAAGTCAACAAGTGCAATGACCAAGAAAAGCCCCATAACCTTACTTAATAAAGTAGACTCAACAAGTAAACAATAACCAATGTCCTACTTCACATAACATAACGCTAAGATTTACATTTGATCTTATGTTAACATTATAACCCAAGGCATAGTCATAAGTGAACTAATTAACATATAGTATCAACAATGTGCCAAGTTCATCATGCATATATCATATATCATCATAACATAAACAAATACAAGAACATCCTCATAAGACTCCCCTAAAGGCTAACTAGTGCAATGTTTAGGTAGAGTCCCATACCCCTACCTAGACTAAGCTAGACCTCTTAGGTTATCCAAGTTATAGATCAAATCCTTTAATTCATTTTACCTTTTGCGAACATCTTTCCTTAATCGACATTGACCACATGTGTTAGTGGATCCGGTGTCATTAAACCCTACACCGAAAGAAGGAAGACTACTTGCCAAGGTAGTGCAAAAACATGAAACATGGCAACTACGTGGATCCAGTAGCTAGTATTCCTATGGGGGCAACATAGTTCAAAAAGTAGGAGATATAGTTGGGACCCTCTTAATGCAGCATGCATTATAGTCTCCAATCTCAAGAGCAATGTAGTGCTCCTACCATCCCTAGGTACGAAGGGACACTCCTCAATCTAGTTCGCTCGGTGCTAAGCTACAGTCCCTTTGCGAAATGTCTTTAAGCCTTTAATTATCTATCATAGCTTAGTTTAGGTCATAGGGTCAACCCTTTTTATAGTCATCATCAATAGCTCAATAATAATTGTATGAGTATAAGTCGTTTCATCACAATTCATATTACTGAGGCTAACACATTAACATTTAATAGCATATCAAGACACATTGATAATTTTCACCATCGTTATATCACATACTCTTTAATAAACCTCACAACATAGTCAAGACATTTCATTCAACATCATACCACCCTATAATCCTAGTATAAGGCATTGTCAAATGTAACATCATGACTTAACCACAATTAATCACAATTGGAAGTAAAGATAGAGATTCTAAGACTTACAAAATTTTTCTCATAGTTCATCATCAAGGTCTTACCATCAACACATAACTCAACCTAATAAGCTGTGTAACAACATCACACAATGATAAACAATAAGATAACAAGGCCAATTGCATCTCTAGAACACAATTCAACACTAGATCATAGCTTAAGGCAAGATACATAAGCTAATTTCACAATATACTTCATAACCTAAATCACATCTCAAGAACTAGCATGATAGGACTATAATTGATCTAAATTTCATTATAACAACAGCATAGGCTATTAATCTAATCAATAACCAAGTCAATTGAATGATCACAATATCACAACCTATGGTTAGGGATTGAGGATAATGTTCTTTAATTTTGACAAAACCATCAACAATTACCATAATCAAGTAAGATTCATGTTAAGATATTCAATATAACCTAAAGAAATCATCAACAACTCAATCCATAACTTTAATCTCATAATAGAATGAAACCCATAAGAAAACTCAACTTTGAAAATCCATTTTGAAGGAACCCTTTGAGGAAAGAGTCTCAAAGGTGAATTAGATCCCATACTGTAATGTTTGATGAAGAATTAATGGTGAATTCGTCCCTTTCCTTCCCCTAAACCCTTATCCTTGCTAGTCTTCAATGGTGAGTTGAAGTAGAGAGAGAAAGGGGGGAGAATGAAGAGAATTTATTTTGTGAGTTATATTTAGCTTAATTGGGGTGGGGACTTTATATGGGAGTTAAGTTAGTTAATTATTCTCCCCTTTATCCCTAACTAACCCTTAAAAAATATTAGTAATTAAATGACTTTACACTAAAACGTGCAAGAAAATCACCCCCTCACTGATGGAACCCTCCCGACGGGATGTCTGTGAGTCTACGGACCTACCCCCCCTCGTCCTCCACTCCGTCGATGCGTTCGCAGACTGTGACATTGAGGGGCTTCCATGAATTTGCTAAGTGTTGGACGACGATTGCACCGACGCCCCACCGTTCCACACACAGACCGTAGCCTGCACTTCGTTGGTAATTTCAGAGGCTGTACCGGTGAACGGATTTCTCCAACTAGCCTATGTGTGGGACGACGGTGGAACCGACTTCCCGTCAATACAAACACGGGCCATTTGCTGTCTCGTTGATGCACACTGCCAGACATTGTTGCCTCAAATTTCAAGGGTCCTCCTCAAGGGCCCTTCCTTGGTCCTTGGGGAGTCGTACCTAGACATTTCGACCATGGGACAACTTAAAAACCTGTAAGATACCCTTCCACCAATTTTCGTACATTTCTAACTCATAAAAATAAGTCAAATAGGCTATGTCACGCTAGCACCCCTTTGAACTAACTTCCGGACGTCGTGGACGTTCTATGATGTTTTTGTTCTTAAACTTCCTAAATGACCTATATTCCTTAATATGGACTTAAAAACAGTACTTAGACCTTGTGACACCTATGTTATGCTTTACAACACGTCTTGGATTTTGAAGGTGTTACAGATTTATTGGATAAATTGTGAATAGGTGGTGAACACTTGGATTAATGGTAGTTAGTTGTCTTGTCTAGTTCATTTATGAAATGTTCTTTACGGTATGTCCCACCTTTGGTGGAGGTGTTTATTTGAACTATATTTAATATGAATTTGCATATGTATTGTGAATGGGTCCATGAAGGAATATTTTGTGAAGCACGATGATAGTGATGTTGTTCTTGTTGAAGTTCTTTATGAAGATTAATATGTGAAGTGTATTAGAGATTATTTCAAACTAAAATATATATTTATGTGAAGCATGTTAAAGTATGTAATATGATGAATGAAAAATTAAAGCATATTTAGAAGTCAATGTTGTTAAAATGGTGATTAGGTTAATGGTGTGATAATATGTACACACAAACACTCACACTTTGAATGAATGAATTAAGTTAAATAATGAGAATGAAAAGGGGAATCTTGGGGTGGAGTCTCTTTGTGAGTTGAGATTAAGTGTTTAGTAGAAACCTGTGTACCTTCCAAGAGCTTTCTAAGATAGGTTGAGCGATGGATACCCTTCGGTAGTTGAAATGTGGTGTCCAATAAGTTATACCTTAATCTATAGTAATGAATGTTTAAGACTCCATGGGGGAATATGCTTAGCACCGAGAGGAGTTTAAGGAAGGGTGGGTACACATTGTGAGTAGTATGTTGTACCCAATATACCTCTTGAGATGACTAATCCTCATTAGTAAAGTATGAGTTATTGAGATGTAATTTTCTTATCCCATAACAATGCGCCCACATAGGTGTAGCTATTGGACAATTCATATAAAGGCTAAGAGAACGACCCTACCCAAGGCAAGCGGGGATCCTTCATCCGATAGGAGTTAATATTGGGATTCCATGTTTATCCTCATGGTCTATGTCGGTTAAGCATATAACCCACAAAAGAATATAATGAACTATGTATCCTAAAGAGTGTACTACTTAGGGTAGTGGTGGTATGCGACACTATTTGTCTGTTGCACAAGTAGAAACTTGAAAGGCGAGTCTTGGTGTATTATTATTTTTAATGTATGAATGTGTTATTATGTAATCAAATGAAGTTATATGGCTAAATGTATAATGATAACAAAAACTGTTAAGACTATGCCTTGTATATGGATGTTATAAATGATGAATATAGTGTACGTAACCTCATGAAATCCTCAAGCAGCACAAAGTGGGAGTAGTAGTATGGGATTCTATTCTTACGTTGCAATTTGTATAACTTACAAGTCCACTTGGGGACGGGTACTTATGTGAAGTTCTAGATGCAAGCAATGTTTCTCTAATGTTTAGTTATAGGAGTGTGGACTTGTTACCCGCGCGAATCAAGCCTATAATGGGTAGTCTTGAGGATCACTTAGGTGCGTATTGAAGGAATTAATGGGAGGTTCCCTCATATCTACCTTTGTGACTTTCTAGATAAATTTGGTTAGGGAAACTTCTAGGGAAATGAGTTCACTGTATTTCTCTTGAATTCACTGTAAAGTGCCTCTTTCTGTTAAATTCTTGAATATCATTTCCTATGTGATAAATTATGAGTTATGTGTTATTTCATTTAGTATATTAATGAAAGTTTTACTTAATTCGCATGAAAATTTATTTCTACTAAACCGTCCCTTTATTAATTTTTTTACATATGTCGTACTTAGTACAATATTTGAACTAAACCTATATATTTTTATATTTTATAAGTATAGGTTGAAATAAAGTGGATGTCTAGAAGGCAAACTTGAATCGACTCTCTCAAGACTAAGTATATCGTCATATATTCAAGGGCATAGTCTTCATTGCTTTATTTTATTTTATTAAGAATTGTAAAGACATGTTATGTATTTATCCTTCAATGTAAAGGGGTGTGTCCCTATGATATTTAAGTTGTTTTTTTAAGTTGTCTTGCAAGGATGCGACTTATTCCTTCATAGTTATAAAAGATGTTCAAACACGCCTTGTTTCGACTTAAGGGTAGCCCCAACTTCTAGGGTGTACTTGTGGGTCGTTACTGTATTTTAGGGGAGGTTATATATTGATTTAAATTAGTTTTACACCACATTACCCACCAAAATAAAATCCCCAAATTTAAATCCAAATCACTCTAAAATTCTATCTACCCAACCTCTATTGAAGACCAACGGAGCTTGAAGAAAAAGACCAATCTTCCATGTTTTCTACTCTAATTTGTGGCTGAAATCTTCCTAAAGTTATGGATTCTTTAACTCTTTTTATTTATTTTCCCAATAGGTCTATTGAATGATGATTTCAAACCCACCCAAGTTCAAGGGTTTTTTCTACAAATGGGTTTTCTTCTAAATCTTACATTTCTGGGTTAACTGTGACGAATTGTGATAACATAGGGATAATTAAGTTTATATTATTGGAAAATTGATGTTGTTTAGTTTAAATTTCATTTGATCCATGTTCGTCCCCCAAATTCACTAAATCTGGGATCTTGCTTATGAACTGATTAGAAGTGATGAATGCATCCATTGTTAGACTTGTGTTAATCCTGTTATTTCATTCATGCACTGCCTATTGTCATGTAGTGTTGGGTTTTTATCTATTTCTTGAAGTATTCAAGGGTATCACCCTAACCCTAACCCAATATTTGGATTATGTAAATTCTCTGATAGAGATAATGACATTAAGGGTGTTTTTGTATAATTGTTTATTGTATGACAAGGATAATGGGTTGATGGGTATTTATATGAATTGGGATGGATTCTTTGATTGATTGTATGGAGGGCATTGTTAGGACCTTCAATGTCATGAACTAGTATTGTTATTATGTTATTGCTGGCTCATCTTTTGTAATGTAGGTTAATTGAAGCGTGAATGATGAAGTTTTGAAGGTATGATCATGTTATTAATGTGATGAATTTTGATATGATTATAGGCGTGTCACTATGTGGAATTGGAGGTGTCTCATATACATCTTATAACTATGTTATGAAGTAAAGATCTCACATGATGTTGGTTTTAATGAAAGGACGTTCTCATCATATAACCTTTGAGCTTTGTACATGTTATATAAGGGGTTAAACTCCTAAGACCTATGATATGTACTAAAGTTAAGAAGACATAAAGATACTTCAAAAAGGGAATTCAACTTAACATCGAGTGAACTTGACAATGAGAGGTATCTATTCACGATGAGGCTTCCCCATATGTTCTCATGAGGTTGAAACTACAATGCAAATTAGCATAAAGATTGTTTCTAGTAACAACCTCCTAGTTCCTTAACTATTTTCACTATAGGAAACCTAGCTTGTGGATTCACCTGGAAGATACGATGATCATGATGTCCTACCTTGGAAAGTAGGATGCCCTCTTTTCAGTATGAGAGGTTTACACCGGGCTCCAATTTTAGCTCACATGGCCTATTGTCGGTTATGGCGAAGTTTACGCAAAGTTAAAATGAATGAATGAAAGTAAAAAAATGAACACTAACTTGGACTACTTAAGGGGTGTTAGTGTAGGTAAGGCTAAGGGACTTTACCTATACATTGAACCAGTAGACCTTGAAGGAAGTTCTAGGGTTGGTTCTCCATATATGAATGACATATATATATGTATATGATGTTGGTATTATATGATATTGGTTTAATTTGATAGACATGATGTTGGTCTAAATTATTATGGATGATGTTTACTACACTTTGATGTTATATGAGGTAAAGGCAATGCTTATGATCTCTTTGCTAATTTACTTAGTTAATATGGGGTTATGGGTTTCACATAAACATTGCACTTGTGGACTTGGATTGGGGTTATGATTAAGGTCTTGTGATCCATTGATGAAATGGACTCTAAGACATGAAATGCTTATTATGTCTTTGTTATGATGCCACTATTAAATGAATATGAGTATGTCTTATTGTTGTTTATGTATGGACTTGAATATGTTCCTCGAATGTGTAGTGAAGACTTTCAAAGTGATATTGGCATGTTTGTACTAAAATGACCCTTTGTTCATGTATTCATATGGTTTATTTGCATATATCCATTCTTAGTACATGTGTTTTTAACTAACACATATTTTTTCTATTTCTACAAATATGTAGTTTTGGGCCATTGAGGTGCTTCATGTCCATTTTTAAACAAGACTTGGATCGTTCCCAAGTAGGTGGCGAGTCCTCAAGTTCTAGGATGAAGACCATGAATCTAGCTTTGCTATTTGATATTAAAGACTATGTTCCATCTTTCTTAATTTGAGAACTATGATTGTATTCTATTATCAAAACATTTAATGATGTAAGGGGTAAGTCCCAGGTCTTGTAATTCGATGATTAGATGGTTATGTGACACAAATGTTAGACTTTATTTTGATATGTGAATGAATTTGAACTTCAAAGAAAGGTTATTAATTTTTACGTATTTTTATTTTACCTATGATATGAAATGAAGTACGCTAAGGGCTTGTCTAAGACATCTTCGAGGACGAAGACAGTGGTTATGTCTCGGGGTGTGATCCCCAATGGTAACAAACTTTTATCAGATCATGAGATTGAATAATCTTATGAAGAAGACGCTTGTGATGCTTCGGAAATTCTCACTTCGTTGGTATAATTAAGTTGTGCCTCAATAGTGTAAACTCTATGTGTCCTTTTTTTCTGATACTTTTCTAGTAGTTATAGGTTATGACTACTAGAAGGGCAGCGTCAAGAAGGGTTCAAGAAAAGATTGCGAATACGGGAGTTCCTCCGCAAGAGATCTAAGATCCTCTTCATAACAAGTTCCTCTAGGTGGTAAAGCTCTCGTAAAACCTCCAGTTATGTCGGATGGAGAAATAAAGGCAGCATTCCTAAATTTGGATCAAGTCATGGCTACTCAATCTCAATACATTACTTCTCAAGCTCAAACTATGACAGCTCAAACAAACCCGGAAGTTACACCAAGAGTGAATCAAAATGCTAGTACCATGGATTCTCGTATAAGGGACCTCACATGATTGAATCCTCCAATATTCTCTGGGTCTAAGTTATATGAAGATTCTGTAATCTATGGGGGTGAGTTCTATTGAGAAGGCCGACCCACTTACCAACTCAAAGATGTAGACCAAATTTGGTACACTCAATAGAAATACAATACGGCTTTGAGAGCGGGTCCCATAAGTTGTGATGTTTTTATGAGGGAATTTCTTGATAGGTTCTCGCCAAGGGAGAAAAGAGAGGCAAAAGTGGAAGAGTTTATCAACCTTCATCAAGGAGGTAAGAATGTGCAAGAATAATATTTGAAATTCATCAAGTTGTCAGAGTATGCTTCATTTTTGGTGTCTAATCTTAGAGATAAAATGAGTCATTTTGTGAGGGGTGTATACAATGATCTAGTGGAAGAATGTCAGGTTGCAATGCTTCATGACAACATGGACATTTTTCGTTTGATGGTGCTTGCTCAACAAGTTGAGGAGAGTAGGCTCAAGCAGAAGAATAGTGTTCAAGAGGGAAAGGGCCCGTGATAGAGGTACTTCCAAGGTTAAGTTTGAAATCAAAGACAAACCAAAGTTTTAAGAAGAGATTCTCCAACGAAGTTCCTTATAATTTCCCGTAGGAAAACAAGGATAGGGTGTCTCACCCTAAGTTTGAAGGAGGAAAAGTTAGTGGTATATCTAGTGAGAGCCTTAATTGTGCCAAATATTAAAAGAGGCACTTGGGTAAATGTTTAATGGGTTCGAGTAATTGCTTTGGTTGTAAGAAGAATAGACACATATTAAAGATTGTCCCATGGCCAAGAATCAAGGAAGGTAGAGTGACCAAGCTCAAGCAAGTGGTATAATTTTTCATGCTCCTAAGATAAACTATTTCTATGCTCTCATATTTAGGGGTTATCAAACGGATTCTCCCGATGTTTTAAAAGTATGTTGAAATTAATTTCAGTTGATGTTTATGAATTTCTAGATCCCGATGCAACTTTGTCTTTTGCAACTCTTTTGGTGGCTATGAAGTTTGATAAGCTCCATGATGTCTTAGTTGAATCTTTTTTGGTCTCTACCTTTGTGGGTTACTCCGTTGATGCTAAAAGCTCTATAGGAATTATCCTATGATATTGTATAATAGAGTTACGTTGGTTTATTTGGTAGAACTAGATATGTTGGAGTTTGATGTCATATTGGGGATGAATAGGTTGTATGCTTGTTTTGATTCAATTGATTGTAGAACAGGGGTACTTAAATTCCAATTTCCTATTGAACCCATTTTAGAACAGAAGGGAGGAATCTCAAATCCTAGAGATCAAATTATTTCATTTCTAAAAGCTTGTAAGATGATTTTAAAGGATTTTCTCTATATTATTGTAAATGTCAAGGACTTTGGGTCCGAGTCTTCTCCCTTAGATTTTGTCCCAGAAGTGAAGGACTTTCCGAAAATCTTCCTTGATTATTTTCTCGGAATTCCTCCCGAATGAAAAATAGATTTAAGCATATACTTAATGTCGGAAACTAAACTCATATAAATTCCTCCTTACAGGATTGCTCCGGCTGAGTTTTAAGAATTAAAGGCTCTGTTTAAGGATTTTCTAGACAGGAGTTTTATAAAACAAAGAAATATCCATGACGCACTCTAGTAATATTTGTCAAAAAGAAAGATGGGTGTCTAAGAATGTTTATTGATTGCCGAAAATTGAACAAGATCACTATAAAGAATAAATATCCTCTCCCTAGGATTGATGATTTGTTTGATCAACTCCAAGGTGCATGTTACTTTTATAAAATTTATTTGATCTTGGGGTATCACCAACTTAGGGTGATAGGAGTTGACATTTCTAAGATGACTCTATAAACTAGGAATAGTAATTATGAGTTCTTAGTCATTCATTTGATCTAACTAATGCCCCGATGACTTTCATGGACCTTATTAATAAGTTGTTCCAAAATTATCTTTATTCATTCGTAATTGTCTTTATTGATAATATAATTGTATATTCTAAGATTGAGATGAACACATGGCAACTTGAGGATGGTATTGCATGTCCTTAAGGAATATCAACTCTTTGCTAAATATAGTTAGTGTGAATTTTTTGAGATCAGTTCCTCTTCTTGGTCACATTGTTTCATTTCAGGGCATAAAGGTCGATCCGAAGAAAATGGAGGGGGTCAATAATTGGCCTAGACCTTTGTCTCCAATAGATATTCGAAGCTTTTTAGGTTTAGCCGGGTATTATTGGAGATATGTTGATGGGTTTGTATGAATCACTTTTCATTTGAATACCTTAACCCAAAAGAAATTTAATTTTGAGTGGTTAGAATTATGTGAAAGAGGTTCAAAATGTTGAAAGATAAGCTTACCCCTGCTCCGGTTTTGACCTTACAGAAGGGTTTGTTGTGTATTGTGACGCTTCTTGAGTCGCTTTTTGTTGTTCTCAGGCAACATGATAAGGTGATAGCATATGCCTCTAGATTACTCAAGGTGCCTGAGAAGAACTATCCAACTCATGATCTTGAACTAGCGGCCGTAGTGTTTTCTTTGAAAATATGAAGACCATCTATATGGGGAGCATGTGGATGTTTTCACAGCCCATAAGAGTCTTCAACATGTGTTAACTCACAAGGAGTTAAATCTCTGTCAAAGAATATGGTTAGAAGTTCTAAAGGACTATGATATGAGTGTACGTTACCACCCCGACAAAGCCATTGTGGTTGTGAATGCTCTAAGTCGAATGTCAATGGATAGTGGAGGAGCCCATGTTCCAAAAGAGTTAGTGAAAGGGGTATATAGATTGGCCCAATTGGGAGTTCGGTTAGAAGATTATCCAAAAAAAGGATCCGTGGTACATCAGACTTCTGAACCATCTTTAGCGATGGAGGTGCAATCGAAGCAACACCTTCATCCTCTATTGAAAGATTTGCATGAATTGGTTGTTAGTAAGTTCAATAAAGCATTCTACCGAGGGGATGGAATACTTAGGTACCAAGATAGATTGTGTGTGCTGGATGTGGATGACCTAGGGGGACCAATTTTAGATGAGGCTCATGGTTTCGATATTCAATTAATCTTGGTGCTACCAAATGCATCGTGGTTTGCAAGAGGTCTATGGGTTGAATGGGTTGATGAAGAATATAATGGTTTGTGGCCAAATGTCTGAATTGTAAAAAACTAAAGGCCTTACATCAAACACTGGGAGGGTTAACTCAAGATATAGCTAATCCTACATAGAAGTAGGAAGATGTTAACATGGATTTCGTAGTGGGTTTGCCTCGTACACGTACGAAAAATGATGTCATATAGGTTATTGTTAATAGGATAATAAAATCAGATCACTTTATTCCCCTAAAAGCTACTTATTCACGGATGAATTTTCTAGTTTATACCTTAATGATATTGTGAGTTTGAATGGGATTTATTTATCCATAATTTTTGATAGAGGTGCCCATTTCACTGTTCACTTTTAGAGGCCTTTCGAAAAGAGGCTAAGTACTCAACTGAAACTTAGTACCGCTTTTCGCCCACAAATGGATGGCCAAGTGTAACACACAATCCAAACATTAGAAAACATGTTGAGATCATGCCCTATTGACTTAACGGGTAATTCGGATGACCACCTACCTTTGATAGAATTATCTTACAACAATAGCTTCCATTCGAATATATCTATTTCACTTTTTAGAAGCACTCTATGATAGGAGGTGTCAGTCTACAGTTGGGTGGTTTGAGGTTTGTGATTTTGAATTTCTTAGCACAAAGATATTCTATGAGGCCATGGAAAATGTTTCAATGATAACGGATTGTAAGATCCTAAAATGATTTAGGGTTTCTAGATCCTAACATGTTTATCTTAAGTTCCTAAGGTCCTAAATTAACTTATGATATGGTTTAGAGGCAGTGTGTAATGTTTGAGGGGATTTGAAAGTCGAACGTCAAGGGACGACCAAAACGTTCGATGACTAGTCACCTATGTGTCTCATATGTCTATGAGTTTTATATACTTCGTGGTATTATATTATGAAGTCTTAAAATGATTTATAATGATTTTAAATTTTAATATATGATATTTCGTGATGTTTTGAGGTCAAACGTCCAAGACGTTAAAAAGATAGCGCAGAGACATGCATCTATGTGTCTTGATGGGGTCTAGCCTGTTTGGATGAGTTACGTGTATTTGTTTTGAGTGAAACTCATGTTGTATGTATACAAATTTTTATGTGTTGTGTCTACGTTGGGAAATTCTGGGTACGACTTTTAAGGGTCCTGCAAAAGGCCCCACAAGAAGGACCCAAGGCCGGTTGAGACACTGCCTTGGCAGTGTCAATTGACAGACTAATCGTCGTCCTGTTGGTGAGGTATCATTGATGGAAACTTGTATTAGACAGGTATAAAAAATATGTGTCAAGTACCAATCGACAGAAGCCAAAGGACCGCCAGTCGATTGACCAACGGCCAGTCCATTGGGTCCGTCAATGGTGGCATGTAGGTACTGCACTGCTACTGTTTTATTTAAGGGGTGAATGGGAAATTCACCCCACGTCCTAATATTTCTACAATAGTCTTATGAATATACTTTTGGGTGTATATAAGTGATCAAACATGTGAAGAACCCATTCCAAATCCTTTCTCACAATATTGAAATTTTCCCTCCAAAAAAATTCTCCCTAGAAACCACCATTGTTAGTGAAGCTCAAGAACAACTTGTAGCTTTTTATTCCATGGATGAATCATCAATTTTTATATGTTTTAAACTATACAAAGGTATGTTGATCCTGCATCTCTAAGTAACCTTTTAGTTGGAGATTTAATCTCAATGTTTTCAAAGAAAGTTTCATGATCAAACCTCTTCTTCTTCAATCTATCCATGGGTTCCTTCTCAAAACGTTCCTATTGGTCAAATCATGATTAATTTATGTTAATGTATTAGTTTTAACGTGATTTTACTCCAATTGCATGATCAACCCATGTTCCTTCCATAAATCGATTTAGTCCTTGCAAGGGCTTTGTGATCTTGACTTGTTATCGATTGAATTGTGATTCTATTACGTTTAAGTGGTTATATCTACTGTTACTTAAGTTATTGATGATGAAGAATATATTAGGATCAATGTATCAAGATTTGAGTGTTACTAGGCTATGTTTCTATGTGTTCCAGTGAATCCAATTTCAGAACAATTGTGTAGGATTTCAATTACGCATAAATTTTTGTATCTAGTGAATTAAGTTCAAATTATGGATGAATTGTGGGTATAAATCCTTTATAATCAAATTAAATAAAGTCTTGCATGAATTGATATAGGTTCTTTTAATCTATGAAGTAAAAAGGCTTTGTATGTGATGTGATCTCGAATTGTGGCTAGATGAAGCAGTGATTTCTTCGTAGTAAAGATATATTGAGATATTGACTAACATGTAATTATTGTTAAAATATGATTGATGATCCCAACTTTGAGTAATTAGCAAGATATCCTACTCTCTCTACTCACTATTGAATTGATAGTTTGATGTCGTTGTTGGTATCATGATCTTGTAGGGATTTTAGCATAGTTTTGATATGTTAAGTATATATTTATCCACTACCCTAGTATGATAAAATTAATGAAATATGACCCATAATCCATGCAAGAGAAATCATTTAATGGTCTATGTTCTTCTAACTTCTAATATGTTAATGTTTTGTACTAGTTGTAGTATGTCCTTATTGTAGCTTATACTTGACATCGTATATGATTTAATGTATGTTTATCTACTGCCCTATATATGAATTGGTGATGAACATGGTGTATTTTTCAATGATGATCAAAGGTTGAGAATTGATAAGAAATGCTTATCTCCTCTATGTTTCTTATTGTAATGTTGATGAAGCCTTGTATGACATTGTGTGGTATGGTCTACTTATGGTGGTGGTATTTACTTTATTGTCATTATATATGTGTTAACAATGGCCTTGAAGTCAAATTGATGAATATATGAATATGTGGTTATGATGATCATACTATGTGAAGTTTATGCCTACTTTCCTATTGTATTTGTGATATAGGTTTCATGACTATTGTATAAGTATGTGTATATCTATGTTAGGGTGAAATATATTTTCTTCTATTTATGATTTAAAATGGTTAATAATACTTTACCTATGTACCCCTATGTGAATGCATGAATAGCAAAAGTTAGGTGTCTTAAGTGTAGCATGAATTTGGCTTGTCTTCTATGCTATTGTGTGTTGTGTGGTTTATGCTTGAAAGAGTATTATTGTATAAGAGGATGGCTACCTCAATGTGTTGTTGATAGACATTGTGTGATCATGTTGACCAATGTACACACATACTCACCTTACATGGATGTTACAATAGGTCATGGTGTCTAAATGAAAGGTAGTTCTCATATTCACTAATGTCTACTACTATGCATGTTAAGATGATGTTCATGAAAGTATGATATGTTTCCTTAGCTAGGATTTGTGTATTGGTATACTAGTATGCACATGTGTACCTTGATAGGATTGTGCTAGTTTTGGTTTCTATATGTATGAATATGAATGTATGAACATGTGCGACTTAAGGTTTTAGGTGAAAGGTTTGATCACATATATGTTTACACACACACATGAATGATGATCTAGTATATAGAGGATCCTTGAAAGGTATGCTTAAGTTTATGCTAAACTAGACAGTGCTAATATATATGCTATATCTATGTGAAAGGATCTTCTCACATAATTTAGGTTGATGAATTTTCATCTATGACCTATGAGCTAAGCATATGAAAAGATGAATCTCATAAGCCAATATTTTAATAAAGTAAAGTTAATGAAGGCTTTTCAATAAAGGGAACTTAGCTTAGCACCAAGTGAACTTGAAATTGAGTGTGTGTTCCTTCCCAATGTGGGAAGGTAGGTAACCATAAATCTCACGAGGTGTTTAAGAACAATTCCTAAATGGGCATAAATAGTATTTCAATAAGTGAATAACAATAATGCCCCATCTTGGCATAAAAAGGGTTTTCACATTTACCTCCAAGTTCCATAAGTATGCTTGCCGCATAGGATCTAGCAATGTGATATCACTTAGTATACTAGCATGAATTAATGTTCTACGTTGTGTAGGTAGGAACACCTTCTATTGGTGTAAGGCTCTATAACACTAAATTCCATGTTTAGCACCCATGGTAATAGTGTCGGTTAAGGCTATAGTTTCCCTAATGTAAAATTGACAATGGAGCTAAATGAATAGGAACCTAACTAGGAGGACTTAAGGTAAGTTACTTAGGATAGGTGGAAGTAGTGAACTCATCTAGACATTGCAATAGTAGCTTCTTAGGAATTCCTAGGAAGGTGACCTAATATGTATGATTATGTTTATGTCCATATGCATGACTTTGTAGTATTGGTCTACTTGTTATGAAGATGTGCATGGTATGAATCTATACGATGTTGTCTCATCCTTATATGCACTATGTTGCTCTAAATGACTATAATATGAATGTCTTGTATTGACATGAATGAAGTTGCTTTCACTTACTTGTTGAGGTATGAATTGCATGTTAAGGTTTGTGGTCTCATGAAGCGTTTACTAAGAATATATGGGGTTATGGGGATCCATATATTCATTACACTAGTATACAAAGATTTGGGGTCATGATCAAGGTCTTATAATTATGGATGTGAAATTAAGTAAAAATATGTACAACTTGAAGTAGCTTACTATAAAGGCAATGTAGTCTTGACTTAAATGTGTATTTGATATATTATGCTTATATGATGATATGTGTTGGCTTTGGTAGGCTATATGTATGTTTCTCTTGGTCTTAAGGTGATGTAAGCACCAAGTATGACTAGAGGATTACTTGCGAGGTTAATGAATATAAGTAAGAAATGTTCACTGTTAAGTAGGAATATCTTAACGTAAAGTGGCTTAAAAACTGTCATAAATTCTATATGTGATATTATGTGATGTTTGGCCTTCGGATATGTTTATATGATGTACGTTAATGATATAAATGCTATTGTATAAAGGTTTTATGAATATTTACTCAAAAAGGTATGAACTATAATTTAAAGAAAATATCCCTTTTTAAATGCATGTTTTTGCATGGTTGTCATACTTACTGCATTCTTTTACTAATCCCATTCTTCTCTACTTTTTACACAAAGTGTAGGTTATGGATGCTTAAAGTATGTCTTGAATTGTGAAGAGCTTGATAGATGATATCCAAGTAAATTAAAGGAATCCTTAAGTTCAAGGATCTCCTACTTTTGTCTTTAATGTAAAGTATATAAGGTTGTACTTATGTTTATGTTTTAAGGGTCATGTCCCTAATGTACTATGATGTTTTTATTATAAAATGATAATGAGATTTAGGGTATAAATACGTATTATGACTTATATTTCATATATATATGAAGTGTTGTTTCTAGCATATGATGTGCTATGAATAGTTTTAAATTTCCGCTAAATTTACTATGTCAATGCGATGAATGATAAGTATGAGCTTATATAAGACCTCCAAAACTTGAAGTATCTATGTTACTTCTAGGGGGTGCTCCCCGAATGTGACAACGATAGGTTGAAAACATCCTATAGTCGGCAAAATTATTATGCCAAAATAGAAGGAGAGACCTTGAGTTTCAAAAAGGTGATTGGGCCTAGTTGAAAATATCACCTATGAAAGGGGTGATGATGTTTGGTAAAGAGGGGAAACTTAGTCCGCGATATGTGGGTCCTTATGAGATATTGAAGCAGGTTGGAAAGTTGCTTATGAGTGGAATTTATCAACAGAAGTAGCCCCGATTCACCTTGAATTTCATGTCTCTAAGCTCAAGAAATGTATAGGCGACCGATGTCAATGCTCCCGATAGAAGGGCTAGGGGTGAATGAGAACCTTTCTTATGAAGAGGGTCTTATTGAAATACTAGATCGTCATTTAAAAAAATTTAGGAATAAAAAGGCTGCCTCCGTAAAAGTCTTATTGAGAAACCATCTATTTGAGTGTGCTACATGAAAGGCTGAGGACGACATGAAGTCCTGCTATACTTATCTTTTTTCCTTTCTTCTTTCCAAAAGTCGAGGTTAGCAGTTTCTATTAAGAAGGAAGTTATGAATAATGCTGAACACATCTTGTTTTTCTACTATGTGTATATGTTTGTAAAGGTCAATGTTTAACTTATATTATCATGAAACCCGTTCTCATAATTAGCTTGCACTTATGTTTAGTATGTTGTATATGTCTTCATGAAAAATGTACTAAGCATGCTTGATGTTGAGTTGTGAAGAAAGACTGCATGGTATTTCCTTGATGTTCTTGTTGATCTCATATTGAAGATTTAGAAGTTAGCTTTTCATTATGTGATATGAAATGGTGAGCTCTTATACATGGTGAAATGTGAATTGTGTTGATATGTGTAATTCTATGATTATGTGTTTAATGGAGTTAATAATTATTTCTAGTAGTTGTGACTCATTATAATTATGTTGTTGGTGGGGGCTGATAGTAATTGACTCTTTTCTTTTTGTATTAAAAGATTAAGGTGTCATTCAGGGAAGAATGTTCCTAAGGGGAGAGGATAATGTAACACCACAAAAGTTCAATGACGTAGAATAAAGCCTCATGAAGTGAATAATGATGATTCTATACTTTCACTGATGTATTTAACTTAATTAGGATATATTAAAGCCTAAATGTTTAGGGACGAACACGACGTTCGGAGACTAGTTAAAATTACCTAGTGTGCCGTTAGGTGATTCAAGGGGTTGGAAGTCTTATAAAAGTCAATATTGGTGAAAAAGCTTAGATTACACCTTATGGTGTGTTTAAGGTTGAAACATCCAGGTACAACTCCGCAAGCACAACCCTAAGGGTCCTTGAAGAGGACCCTAACATTTGACCCTATGTGCTATCAAAAGATATTGCGCATCCACGAGAGGAATAACGATCCATCGATTGACAGATTCTCCATTATTGGTGGCCATTCATATACACTTATCTATTTACCCAAAGCCTTTGAAAACCATACTCTATCCCAAACCATGTTTGACTAGTAAAGCCGGTGGTTTCGATGATGGATTCTCGTCGCTGGAGCCATGTTGCAGTACCTCATCATTCTTAAATAGGGGTTGTTACGTCATTAAGTAATTAATTAATTAACACTTAGGGATGGTTCTAAGTAGTTACTTTAGGACTATAAAAGGGTTCTTAGTCATTGAACTAGCCTAACTTCATTGAAGAACAAATTCAAGCTTTTCTAGGACTTCAAGATCAAGGCTTTCCACTTCAATTATGTAATAATTGACATGCTATGGAACATATTTAATCTTGGGATGTCATGACTGGTGTCTAGATCCTTTTCGAAACCGGTGTCGTTGACCTATCAGAGGTCGTACAGAACCCTACTTACAGCCTTATTACACTCGTTCAATTAATTTTAGCGGAAAATTTGAAACTTTTTGTTTTGTTTGAAGTGTACATAGACTTCATAGTCATAGAATGCATACGCGTATAATGAATTTAATTACTAATGTGTCGACGACCTATTCTAAGTAAGAACTTTTTGGATTTGAAAAAAAAAGAAAAAACTTTGCTGACAATTACATATTTTTGAGTTTGTCAGAAGAGTCCTCCGACCATCTAATCAAGGATTATTCAATCTTGAAATAAATATTCTTAGAGAATAAATAACAATTGCAAAAATTGCACCATTAGATAAGTCTAAATAAATTAGAAATGAAATACTAGTGGATCATACTCCACTAACCTAAACCTATTACGGCAGGCATCCTCGAATGCATGAGGACCTGCAAAGTCCAGATGAAAAGCTCTAATGACCGAACAATTGCAATGAATGTCTTCAACATCCTCCTGATCTTGTACATATAATGTATGGGATTAGTACACACTTGTACTAAGTATGGTTGTATGCAAGTACACACCAAGGAATGCATGTAAGAAGATCTCTCCCCTAAAGATACGAATTATGGAAATCGAAGTCAGTTTGACTTGCAAAATCAGATTCGTAAAGTCATGCTATGACAGTAACATGCATCATCATTCTTCTCATATTGCACACAACACAAAACATATTTCATATAGCACTGAGATATATTACATATCATTCATTCATATGCCTTAAGAACTTGGAATAACATTAGGACTTCCCAAAATGATGGCTCAACATATGGGACCTCAACTAGGAATCCTTCTTTAGCAAACGCAGAATCTGCTTCATTCATTCATACATACTTCATTTTCATTCATTCGTAGGTTGGTGTGAACAATAGCTATACCTAGGATGTTATTTAAGACTCCATCGGGTTCACTGTGCAATGACCAAGAATAACCTAGTGTCATTACTTGAGTCTAGTTCACCTCTTGATTATCCTATCCAAACACCTTTGGAATCATTCATTTCATTATCTTTAACACATTGAGTAACTTTAACTTGAAAAAACATAGATCATGTGAGTATAATGAAATATAGTGTCTTCCCCACACCGAAAAGAGACCAAAAAGAGGTGGAGTCACCAGCCAAGGTTAAAACAAAACATCCCTAGCTCGCTTAGGTGGAAAACCATTTGCTAGGTCTCTATGTTTGTAGCATTGATCAAAGACTAGGAGATTTAGGGAGACCCATATCCACGTTGGTGTATAGTCTCATCTCATGAGAATTACGTGAACCTCCGCCCTTCCTGAAAGAAGGCATCACCACTCATAGATAGTTGTCGTTTCTCCGTTTAAAGTTCCTATTTGCATTAAACTCGTTTATCGTCAAAGCTTGTTTCTAGCATGAGGTAGTCATAGCTCATTAGATTATTTATCATCTCTTCTTTACGTATTAAGTAAGAATTGTCCCTACATATACATGTAGAGTGTGATTGAGACTTGTCTCTTAAGTGAATAGTTTTGGTGATCTTATATATGGATAGGTACAACTTCTCTCACTATCACTAGCCTTATATTGTCGTGTCACCCTATTATTTCTTAAGATCTTTTCATTTTATGTTTACTCACCTTTCATTATTTGTTCATCGTATAACATACATATGCTCTCTTGGAATTTTCAATGAGGGACATTGATTCTAGGCATAGGTACAACTTGTCTCACTTGTACTAGCCAATCCTCTGGTAGCCACTCTTTCGTTATTTATTCATTATTTAGCATAAATATACTCCCTTAGAAATTTCATTTAGTGACGTTGATTTTTAGGCGTAGATGCAACTTGTCTCACTTGTACTAGCCTATAGTCATGTTGTCACTACTTTCATTAGTATCATAGTATAACATAATTACTCACAATATTACGTGAATGTTCATTTTATCATATTCCAATGCACTGGGCCTTTTAGTGTGTTTCACATTCTTACTTAACCCTCCGGGGGTAACATCATTTCATCACATACATCTTAGGTTCAATTTTTGTAAACGTACGCTGAACTTATGAATCCATACGTACAAGGCATGAAGCTTCATTCATGATTCATCTAAGTGATCCATACTTACCCAAGATTATATGGTACAAGACTTATGCATCTTGTAGGTATGCCAAGGTCTCAATTTCGATTCCTATAGGGAGCTTTCATTAAGTATTTGTTCACGTAAGACTTACGCATCAATAAGGAATTGGGCAAGGGAACTCGATTTGAAATCCCTTGAGCAACACCTAAGCTTATAATATATTTTGATTTAAAATTTCAGATTGGGGACCCAAGTTCGAAGCCCAACATCTACATTTCTTTTTCTTTCTTTTCTTTCCTCTCTTCTTTTTCGTTTGAGACCAAGAGGATGTGGGATCAATTCCCCACAACCTCATTTTATTTTTCTTTCATTTTTCTCCTCTCACCCTTTCCTATCCGAGAAGTTGTGGGTTCGATCCCCACAAGAATCATTTTATTTTTCATTCGTTTTTCTCCTAAATCTTCACTTGAGCCTTACCCCCATTTCGAATCCCCCTTACCACATTTTTATTATTGATTTTTTGTATAGCTTGCATATGGTGAGGTCTTGGGTTCAATCCTCATTGACCTCATACATTTTAAATTTTTTAAAAACTAAAATTTTTTCCAGTAACTTGCCCGAACAAATTTATAGAAAATCTGGAAATTTGATCACACTTTCAAGTCCATTTCTAAACATTATATAGGTTAGATTTTTAGACAATTTATTGGACATTTCGTACGTTCATTTTGTTCATTATCATTAACATTTGATAAAAATTTTCACTCAATATTACAACAATTATGAACATCAAGATTTACATCCAGTAATTGCATAAAAAAAAGAACTTAACATAGAAATTACACACTTAAACCCATAACCAAAGCCACGACATACTCAATGCACACGCACACGTTTAACACATAGTTTCGGAAAGCATGCTTATTACTCACATAAATCTGAACATGCACAATTGATCATAATCATAACGATCCCTAAATTCTACAAGCAAAACACACACAACCTACAAATTCGATGGGAGGTACTGACAGCGACATGCAAAGGGAAACATTCCTAGTTTTTGGATTAGAAATTGACTGAAACATGGGGGTCTCTTTTGAAAGGGAGCATGAGGAAGAAAACCCATAACTTTTTTTGTTGTTCAACACCTACATATGTGATCACAAGTGCTGCCAACTCCCACAAAAAACAAATGCTTCTCCAACAAAACTCGCGCGCAAACCTTTTGGAAAAAAAAATTAGCTTTTCGTTTTTAATTTAGTTTTTCTTTTGAGTTTTTGTGTGAAAGTTCTTCAAGTGATGAACATTCATTTTTTGTTCTTTTTTGCTGATGATGGATGTGATAACGAGAGTGATAGACATGAGAATGAGAGTGGAGAGAGATGAGAGTAAGTTTAGGAGTAGGAGTTTTAGTTAAAAACTTAGTCAAACTTGGAGTCATTGTTATTTATTTATTTATTTTATTATTAATTTTATATTAAAAATCTGATTTTCCCTTACTTAAATCAGAATGTTAAATACCAACTAATTCCACGTAATCATTAAATACCAATTAATTCAATTTAATCATTGTTTCCACCAAGGATCGAACCTGGGTGAAGCCTAACTCGCGAAAATGAGTTAATTAGGGTCAACCCTACCCGAATTTTCCACTCCTTACAATAATTAATTAATTATTTTGTTAATTAAATATTTAGGATAATTACAATACTACCCTTAGCCTGGAAAAGACCATTTTACCCTTAGACCCTCCAAACATAAGATTTTCTCTTTCAAGTCCGATTAAGACTCATCCTGGTGAATCTTAATATTTCGGATGCCCTACATGGCTGGACCCAACCTTGCCTAGATCAATTAACTCACTAAGTTGTTTGGCTTGGATGATGCATTGGTTCAGAGGTCTGGTTTCACGTGCATCAATCCGTGTGAACCCGGTCTAATCTAGGCATTCTAGGTACGTTATGCATTACTTAGCATAGTGAACTTCAGTTTGTTATATTATCCCCCCCTTGGGAAAATTCATCCCCGAATGACACTACTCTTTACTAACATCAAGTCAGTCATCCATAGAACATACACATGCATAAGCAATTCAATACTTTTCATTGTTGAATATCTGATTCACATTTTAGCATGATGGTTCACATCTTTGAAACTTACTAGCAGCTTCATATTAATAGACTGAGGAAACACTTTCCTAACCTAGTCTCGTCAAAGCATACAACATAAACAAACACATAAGTCACACAAATCAGCAAACACCATGATGACCCAAACATATTCACCTCATACTAGGGCATACTAAACCGCAGAAAGTAAAACACACGAAAGACTAATTAAGGATATGCACCTGAGACATCACCAGAAGTTCCTTCCCCTACACCCCTAGACTTGAATGCGAAGAATTGTTGCCTCCTTCGAGCCTCTTCACTTGTACCATTCGGCTGAACTCTCTCCTTCCCATTTTCTTGACCTCTTCTATTCGGACAATCCTTCATCATGTGACCTGGTTTTCCACAACTGTAATAGGCGTTAGAGCCCATTATACACTCTCATCCATGCAGTATGCCACACTTTGTACATGGTGGCCTCTCCTAAGGTTTTATCTACTTCAATATTTCTCTTAACTCTGGGATCTAATCTTTCTGAAACACTAGAGTTGATTTTAGATACACTCTTAACACCACGAAATCAAAATTTCATGAGGCACAATAAGATTAGAAGAAGGGAAAATTTCCTAAGCATTATGCAGTCTCTAATTCATGATAGTGGTGCATTTCACTAACATAACCTAGAAACTACTGAACATGGTTGATATGAGCCTAATGTCTTGGATATGTACCTAATAATCTTAAACAAAGTTTGTCACGACCGAGTTCTAGACCATAGCCGAAACCGTCGTTGTTGACCTCTCAGAGGCCGCAGACAAGCTTACTTACGATATCATTACATTTGTTTGGTTAATTTTAGCTGAAAATTTGAAACTTTTTGTTTTGTTTGAAGTGTACATAGAATTCATAGTTATAACATGCATAAGCTTATAAATAAGTTCATTACTCATGTGTATCAACTATGTAATAAAGGATTATTTAATATTTAAATAAATAGTCTTATAGCATAAGTAACGATTGCCAAAATGGCACCTTTACATAAGTCTGAACAAAATAGGAAAGAAATACTCGTGGAACATACTCCACTAGCCTAAACCTATTACTAAGCTCAAAACTTAACAGCAGGCATCCTCGAATGTATGAGGACCTACCAAGTCCAATTGAAAAGCTCTAATGTTCGAACAACTACAATGAATGAATGTCTTCAACACCCTCCTGAACCTCCACCCAAAATAGTATAATGTATGGGATTAGTACACACTTGTACTAAGTATGGTTGTATGCATGTAAACACCAAGTACATGCATGATTAAGAAGAGCTCTCTCCTAACGATATGAATTATGGAAAGCCAAGTCAGTTGGACATGCAAAATCAGATTAGGAAAGTCATGTTATGAGAGTACCATGCATCATCATTCTTTTCATATTTCACACAACACATAACATATTTCATATGGCACAAACATATTACAGATCCTTTGTTCATACGCTGTGAGACCTTGGAATCACGAAATTCACATTAGGACTTCCCAAAATGAGGGCTCAACATATGGGACCTAAACTAGGGAGCCTTGTTTAGCAAACACTGAGTCTTCTTCATTCTTTCATATGTACTTCATTTTCATTCGTTCGTAGGCTGGTGTAAATACAAGCTATACCTATGATGTGGTTTAAGACTCTCATTAGGTTCAATGTGCAATGACCAAGAATGACCTACTGTCATTACTTGAGTCTAGTTCACCTCTTGATTATCCTATCCAAACACCTTTGGTATCATTCATTTAATTATGTTTCATACTTTCAGGACTTCAGCTTTAACAAACATATATTATGTGAGAATCATGAAATATAGTGTTTTCTCCACACCAAAAAGTGGTGAAGTCACTGGCCAAGGTGAAATCAAAACATCCTTAGACTGCTTAGGTGGAAAACCACTGTCTAGTTCCCTATGTTGGCAGCATAGTTCAAAGACTAGGAGATTTAGGGAGACCCATACCCACCTTAGTGGAAATTATCTTCTAATGAGAATTACATGAACCTCCGCCGTTATCGAAAGAAGGAATCACCACTCATAGGTAGCCGATTGGTGTTGCGTTTAAAGTTCCTATTTACATTAAACTCATACATCGTCGAAGCTTTCTTCTAGCATGAGGTAGTCATATCTCATTAGATGATTTATTATCTCTTCTTTACGTATTAAGTGTGAATTGTCCTTATAGTTACATATAGAGGGTGATTGAGACTTGTCTCATAATATTCATGACTCTATTAGGTGAGTACTTTTGGTGACCTAATATTGGCGTAGATACAACTTGTCTCACTTGCACAAGCCTTATATTGTGGTATCACCCTGTTCTTTCTTAACATATTTTCATTTCATCTTTTCTCACCTTTCATTTTTTGTTCATTGGTAACATACATATGCTTATTCATTGTTTAGCATAAATATACTCTCTTACAAATTTCATTTAGTGACATTGATTTTTAGGCGTAGATACAACTTGTCTCACTTGCACTAGCCTATAGTCATGTTGGCTTTAGTTTCATCAGCATCATAGTATAACACAATTACTCACATTGTTACGTGAATGTTCATTTAAACATATGCCAATGCACTTGGCCTTTTAGTGCGTTTCACATTCTTACTTAACCCTCGAGGGGTCACATCATTTCCTCACATACAATTAGGTCACTTATTTATAAATGTACACTGAACATATGAATCCTAATGTTACAGGCCATGAGGCTTCATTCATAATTCGACTAAGTGATTCATACTAACCAAATATTATATGGTACAAGACTTATGCATCTTGTATGTATGCCAAGGTGTCAATTTCAATTCCTATAGGCAGCTTTCATTAATTATTTATTCACGTAAGACTTATGCATCAATACGGAATTGAGCAAGGAACCCGATATCAAATCCCTTTAGCAACACCTAGTCTTATATTAAATTTTTATTTAAAATTTAAGCTTGGTGTCCCATGTTCGAAACCCAACGCCTACATTTCACTTTGTTTCTGTTCTTTCCTCTCTCCTTTTTCGTTTAAAACCTAGAGGATGTGCGATCGATCCCCCAAAACCTCATTTGATTTTTCTTTCATAATTCTCCTCTATCCCTCACCAATCTGAGAGGTTGTGGGTACGATCCTCATACAACTCATTTTATGTTTCTTTTTTTTTTCTCCTAACTCTTCACTTGAGCCTTACCCCATTTAAAATCCCCCTTACCTCATTTTTATTATTTGAATTTTTTTATAGCTTGCATATGTTAAGGTATTGAATTCAATCCCCAATGACCTCATACGTTTTAAAGTTTTTTAAAAACTCAAAATTTTTCCAGTAACGTGGCCGAACAAAAATTCCCGCAAATCTAGAAAGTTGATCACACTTCCCAGTCAATTTCCTCAACCTTTTATACGTTAGATTTTTGGACAAATCATTGGACATTTCGTACGTTTATTTTGTGCATTATCATGATTTATTTGATAAGGATTTTCAATCAATTCAGCAACATAACACCACTGATGAACATCATGATTTGCATCCAGTAAATGAATTCAAAACACAAGAATTTAACATGCATATTACACACTTCGATCCATGACAAAAGCCACAACATACACAATGCACACACACATTTTTAACACACTTTCGGAAAGCATGCTTATTATTCACATAATTCTGAACAAATAAAATTTAACATATTCATCACGAAAACACATCACATCCCTAAATTCTACGAGGAAAACATACCTAACCTCCAAATTCGATAGGAGCTACTGACAGCGACATCCAAAGAGGAACATTCCTAGTTTTTGGATTAGACTTTGGCTAAAACTTAGGAGTATCTTGGAAAAGGGACCAAGAGGAAGAAAACCCATACCTTTTTTCGTCATTTCACACCTTTAAAATTTGATCTCAAGTGCTGTCAACTCCCATAAAAAACAATTGCTTCTCCAACAAAACTAACGCGCTAACTGTTTGAAAAATGTTTTCGCTTTTCGTTGTTTGTTTAGTTTTTGTTTTGTGTTTTTGTGTGAAAATTCTTCAGGTGATGAACTTAGATTTTTTTGTTCATCTTTTCTTATAATGGACGAGAGAATGAGAGTGAGAGACATAATAATGCGAGTGGAGAGAGATGAGAGTAAGTCTAGGAGTAGGAGTTTTAGTTGAAGACTTAGTAAAACTAGGACTCTTTGTTACTTATTTATTTTATTATTAATTTTTTATAAAACAACTTATTTTTTCTTAATTAAATCAGAAAAGTAAATACCAGTTAATTCAAACTTATTATTAAATACCAATTAATTCAATTTAATAATTTCTTCCACCAAGGATCAAACTCGGATGAAGCCTAACTCACGAAAATGAGTCAATTCGGGTCAACCCTACCCGAAATGTCCACTCCTTATATTAATTAATTAAATAAATATTTAGGGTTATTACAATACTACCCTTAGCCTGGAAAAAACCATTTTACCCTTAGACCCTCCAAACATAAGATTACCCCTTTCAAGTCTTGTTAAGACTCATTCGGGTGAATCTTAATATTCGGGTTCCCTACATGATTGGACCCAACCTTGACTAGCTCAACTAACTCACTAAGTTGGTTGGCTTGGCTGATGCATACGTTTAGAGATCTGGTTCCATGCACATCAATCCATGTGAACCCGGTCTAATCTAGGAATTCTAGGTACGTTAAGCATTACTTAGCATAGTTAATTTCGGGTTGTTACATGAGACTCTGTTCACCAAGAGGTTCTTCAAAGTTTGGTTTTCGATGTTCTTGAAATATCTAGTTTTAATCAATTTCATTGGTCTAATGTCTATCATGAATTGTTTAGTCTTAATTCGATTATTAGTGATGATTTATGTATGTTTATGTGTCGATTAATTTATCTTCTAAATCTTTGACCTAAATCTCTATAAAGACCCATGAATGTACCTTTTCACCACATACTAACTGATGAATTAGGTTGATTGATGATTAGGGATGATGTAATTGAATGTGTTGTTGCTTAATTTACAATCATATGACGATGAAGGAGATTAAAATATTGGTCAAAGATCATTGAATAAATGGGTGATGTCTTGGATGAGATTCTTGGAATCCATTGGTAAGACTTTCAAGATCATAAATACTTTACTTCAATTATGTTGGTCCATTATTGATGTTATTTTTAAGTGAAGTATGAATATATGAGTATGATAGGTTGATGATAACATTATGTATATGATAGCATGTCATGAATGTGATGAATGTTAGATGATGAAAGGGGTATGATTATGAAATATGGAAAGTTAATCGCTTGTCCACCTTATTATTATTATGACTCTAATGTGATGATCTCACTAAATGTTGGGTTGTGATGAAAGGAAATTCTCATTCTAGAATGTAAGATCTATGATCATTATTATACAAGGGGTTAGTCCCCTATGACCTATATTATAAACTAAAGTTAAGAATGACTTAAAAATGGGAATTTAGCTTAGAATTGAGCAAACCCGAATGAGAGGTGTCCCTTCCCAAGAGAGAAGGTAGGTTCACTATTGTTCTCATGAGATGGAGACTACAATGAGAATGTGCATAAAGAGACTTTCTAGCAACAATCTCCTTGTACCTTAAATGTGTGCTCCCATAGAAAGACTAGATAGTGGATTCACCTAGACACTACGATTATGTATAATTTCTACCTTGGCAGGTAGAAACCTTCTTCCAATGTAGGGCTTTATGACACCGGATTCCATGTTTAGCTCACATAGTCTATTGTTGGTTATGACGAATGTTCTAAAAGGTAAAATAAATGAATGAAAGTAATAAGATGAACACTGACATGGATTATTGAAGGGGGTACTACTTAGTTTAGGTAAGGTTGTGGAAGTTTACCTATGCATTGAAAAGTGGGCCTTGAGGGGAATCCTAGGAGGAGTTCTTATGCATTTACGTTATGGATAAAATGCACATTGTTGGTTCCATATAATGTTTGTCATATATGATGTTGGCTTAATTTTATAAACATGGAATTGTCCTAAATTGCTATCTATGATGATGACTATACATGATATGATGCTATATAAGTTATAGGTCTTTCTTATGGTCTCCTTACTAGTTTACTTGGTTTATGTGGGGTTATGGGCTTCACATGAGCATTTGACTGGTTGTCTTTGATAGGGATTGTGAATAAGGGTCTTGTAATGCTTTGATAAAATGAACTCTAAATCATGAAATGATTATATGACTTTATTAGGATGTTATTCCTGTACATGAGTGTGAATATGTCTCATTGTTGTTATTATGAACTTGTATATGCTATTGGAAAGTGCATGAAATGCTTTTCCGTCAACTTAACATGTTTTCAAGCCAAATGTCGTTGTTATCATCTTTCTAAATGTTTTACTTATATATGTTTCCATACTAAGTACATGTAGTTTGTAGTAACCAATATTCTCTTGATTTTTACAATAATGTACGTTTCGGCCATTGAAGAGTTTCAAGGACATTTTCAAGGAAGACTTGGATAGTTCCCTAGTTGTTCGTGAGTCATCAAGTCCTGGGACGAAGCCTATCATTCTAGTACATATTATTTGATTAGTCTAAAGACATTTGTTCTATTTCCTACATTGTAAAGACTATGTTGCATTCTCTTATGAGACTTATTGCAATGTTGTAAGAGCTATGTTCCAAATCTTGTACTCTTATGTTTGATAGATATGTGTGACACAATGTAGTCTATTTTGTATTAATGTTAAGTCTATATAAACTTCATATGAAAGTTTCACTTTTCCATATTTTACTTACTATGAAATGCAATGACGTATGCTAAGGGCTTGTCTAACGCCTCTTAGAGGAGGAAGATGATGGTTACGTCTGAGGGGGTGCTCTTCGGTCATGTCATCATCATTTTCAATCAATTCACCATATCAAATCCAATATTTATGAAATAGAGAAAGAACATGAGTCCAAGGGAATTTCAAGTGAAAAACAACATTTACCCATCATTATACACCTACAAAACCCTAGTAATCATAATTAAACACAATTGATCCAAAATCTTGGTTTTAGAAGGAGACCTATGTACAGAGAAAAACCTAGATTTTGGGGAATTTTGAAAACATTATTGAACAGAACTCTTGGGGAAATAATCCAAAGAGTGAAAGCTACCAAAACTTAATGAAGACTTAGCAACCAAATTGAGTGGAAAACTTGGAGACTTGATCCTGTCTTGAAGTTTCAAAGTTCTTCAATGAGGCTTTGTCACATCTACGGAGCACTTCCTAGAAGTAACCGACGTCGTTGTTCTATATGAGGACTATGACTAGCCTCTTATCTTACATCATTACATTCATAGGTTAAAATGAGGAAAAATTTACAACTTTTCTATATCTATATTTAGGTTTACATAGACCTCCCGCATACACATATTATATTAATGTCAAGTATACATAGATCATTATATGAGAATATTCCATAGTCTTCTAGTTTTATTGCACATAGATAAAATTAGATTCTTGACGTAGTCTTAAACAGATGTCTCATCTCATAACCATATTAAACAAGAATATATCAATTGGGCAAACCCATACATCAATGTAATAAAGCCACATATAGGCTATACGTTCTTTAATATCAAATGGAAAGGAAAGAACTAGAAGTCTTATAACTAGAAAAACCTCAAAATCTTTATAGTGGCATTGCCCTTGCAAAGTGAGGACCTACCCAACTTAGATGAGTGAGAATTCCAAGTATCCCTTCAAAGTCGTCTCAAAATCCCTTCAACGAACGGAACCATATATTGGGGGAAAAGGAGAATGTAGATTTATTACACCACTTGTACTAAGTATGAGACCATATGCACACACATAATAAAATCATGCTAGAAAGGGATATTTCATTAAAGCATTCTATTTTACATTCGAAAACCCTTGTGCATATTCAAGAACAAGTCATTAATGCATATTCATCAAGTTAGGACCATGTTCATCATACTAATTGTAGAAAAGTCAATCATGCATACCAACATACTCGGACATAAAATCATGAAAAATCTATCATCAAGTAATAACATCAACAAGCACAAATAAGAGTTCATTACAACATAACCTAAGCAACACATTACTCATGTACCCTCATTAATTCCTCTAGATCAATGACTAGTCAAAGCCCCAACAAGAACTATAACAAATGTCCAACTTCATATAGCATATCATTAAGAGTATATATCATCACACCTTAGTGAAGGAGACCAAACACATGTTCATATGTGAAAAAATTAACATATTGTATCATCGATGTGCAAGATAATCATATACATATCATGTACAAATATAAGCATATACATGTATAAGAACATCCTCCTAAGACTTCCCTCAAGGCTAACTAGTGCAATGTTTAGGTAGAGTCTAATACCCTTACCTAAATTATGTTAAAACCCTTAGGTCATCCTTGATAGAATTCATTCATTTTGTTCATTTCACCTTTTGGGAACAACTTGCCTTAACCGATATCAACCACATTAGATTATGTAGAATCGATGTCATTGAACCCTACACTGAAGAAAGGCGTACTACTTGCCATGGTAGTACCAAAAGATGAACATAAAAACTACGTGGATCGAGTAGCTAGTATTTATATGGGGACAACATAGTTCAAGAACTAAGAGATATACTTGGGACCTTCTTTATGCTAAATGTATTGAAGTCTCCAATTTCATGAGTGCATTTGTGATCCAACCTTCCCTATGTGGGAAGGGACACTTCTCACTCTAGTTTACTTAGTGCTAAGCTAGAGTCCATTTTGAAATGTCTTTAATGCCTTTATTAATTATCATAGATTAATGTAGGTCATAGGGTCTATCCATCGTATAATCATCATTATTATAGCTCAACAAGAACTATGTGAGTATTGCCCTTTCATTACAATTCAAACAAGTTAAGTTAGCACATTTACATAGGCACATCATAATAAGTCACATTTGTAAGTTATCATCATCCTCATAACATTTACATCTTAGACAATAACTCACTATCCATAGTTCAAGACATTTCAATTCGACATAATGCCATCCCTACCAATCCTATTATAAGGTATACTTCAATAAAACGTCATCACTTAATCACAAGTAATCATAATTGAAGTAATAAATGGAGATCACAAGACTTACTCAATCTCCTTCAAAATACCATCATCAATGTTTTACCATCCACTTCCAACTTAAACAAACAATTTTATAATAGAATCACATAATAGTAACCAACATAATAAAAAAGACAAATTTAATCATTATACAACAATTATGACTACTTTATAGCCTAGAATTAGAGACTTAGGTCAATTCATAACCTACTTCATTACCTATGTCAATTACTCAAGAACTAGCATAATCGGATTACAATATATCACTAACTACATATAATTAGCATAATAACATCAAAGGATAGTAATTCACACACTAACCAAAACAATTGTAGCAATACTATACGATTTAATTCAAGATCAGAGTTAAGGGGAATGGGTCATGTTCTTCAATTGAGACCAATACATGAAGAAGTAAAATAATTGAGTTATAATTCATGTTAATATAAACATAATATCTAAAACAAATCATAAACAAAGTAATTCACAAGATGATTTTCATATTGGAAGAAAACCCACTTGAATTTCATATTTATGAAATCATCTTGACCTTTGGTGAAAGAGATCCCAAAGGTGAAAAGAATCCCATACCTTATTGATTGATAAAGTTTGACGGAGAAAATTGACCTTTAAAATCCCTATAAACCTCTTTTCCTTTTTTCTAGGGTGTTCTTCTACTTCGGAGAGAGAAAGAAGAGAGAAGGAGGACCAATTGGGTTTTGGGAATTATGAAGGTTAGGTTAGGGTGTTTATGTAGGTCATTAACCATTTTAATTATACCTCCATTAACCCCTAAATATTTAACTAATCACCTAATTAATTAATTTTTCTTTAATAAAAATATGCAAAAAATCAGTAAGCTCAAAGACGAGAACTCAACAGATGACTTGTCTGTCAAACAATGGCCAAGGGATCAACCATACTCAATATATACACATGCACAACATAACTCAAAACAAGTAAAATTTACAATTTTGATGTCTATAAACGTTACTCCACTGTAATTTACTATAACATGAACATTTATGCAAAAAGTCACAAAAAATCAAAGCAACTTCAAATTGAGTTATTATTTTAATTATTAGTAGATGAGGATAACTGGACTTCATGTCGTCCTCGCCTTCTCATGTTGCACCCTCAACTAGGTGATTCTTCCATAACACCTTTACGGAAGCCACCTCTTTGTTACTATCTTTTGTACTTGTCTATCAAAGATTTGAACTGGAACCTCCTCATAAGAGAGGTTATCTTGAACACCTAGACCATCAAAAGTAAGAATGGAATCGGGATCATGATACACTTCTTATGTTTTGACACATAAATACGGGATGAATCAAAGCCAATTCAATAGGCAACCTCAACTCATATGCAACCTTACAAATCTTTTCAAGGTTACATAGGGACCCACATAATGAAGACTCAACTTCCCTTTCTTGCCAAATCTCACCACCCCTTTCATAGGAAAAATTTTAGATACATTCTGTATGATATGAACCTTGTTTAAAGTCTTATAAATCTAATCAGGACAATAAAGTGAAGACTCGCCCACTTCAAACAATCCAATTTGAGATCTACATCTCCTACCATACAAGGATTCATCAAGATCCATAAATATAGATGAATGGTAAGTATTGTTGTAATAAAACTCCACCAAATATAAGTTCTGATCCTAGTATTCTTTTATATCAATTATACAATCTCTAAGCATATCCTCAAGGGTTTGAATTGTAATCTGCACTTGTCCATCCGTTTAAGGATGAAAAGCGGTGCTTGGCTTTACCTTGGTACCTTGCCCTTTTTGGAGTGACCTCCGAAACCTAGATGTGAATTGTGTTCCCTATACGATATGATAGATAACGGAATACCATGGAGACACACAATCTTATCTATAAAGATCCTTGCATAATCGTCCACCATTTAAGTAGACTTGATGGGAATAAAATAAGCAGATTTGGTCAACCTATTCACAACCATCCATATAGAGTCATATTACTTTTGTGGCAGAGGGAAAAATACCAAAAAATCCATATTGATGTCTTCCACTTCCAAGTAGGAAATTGGCTTTCTTGATGTAAACCACCCGACTTTTGGTGTTCGGCTTTCACTTGTTGGCAATTTGAACACTTTGCAACAAATTTCACTTTGTCCTCCTTCATGCCTCCCCACCAAAACACTTCCGTAAGGTCATAATACATCTTTGTAGAACTCGGATGAATGGAGTAAAGGGACCCATCTTCGTCCTCAAGAATCTGGTTTCTCAAACAATCTACGTTGGGAAAACACAACCTTCCTTGATACCTCAAGACACCATCCCCTTAAGGAAATAACTCATTAACCTTACCAAGAACTGATTCCTTCAACTCCATCAATGGTTTATCAAGTTGTTGATTAGACATCACTTCAACCACAAAAGATGGCTCGGAGTTATGCTGGACTATAAAACCACCATTCAAAGAATATTCCAATTTAACACCCA
Source organism: Solanum pennellii (assembly GCF_001406875.1). NCBI lineage: Eukaryota > Viridiplantae > Streptophyta > Magnoliopsida > Solanales > Solanaceae > Solanum > Solanum pennellii. The sequence continues at coordinate 72,754,507 of NC_028648.1, read as the reverse complement.
ATCTTGCCAACCTATGAACATCTTACACTAGGTCTTTCTTGGCTTCTTATACATGAGACACTCTAACCATGGTAATACTACTTAGAGAATCCGCAAACATATTGGCCTTGCCGAGGTGGTAGAGAACACTAATATTGTAACTTTCAAGAATAACCGCCTTCTCTGTCGGAAATTAAACTCCTTTTAAGGAAACACATATTGTAGAATCTTGTGGTCGGTATACACATTCAAATTGATACCATAAAAATAATGCCTCCATATTTTTAAGGCAAATACCACGGCCGATAACTCAAGATCATGAGTTTGATAATTCTTTTGATGCACCTTAAGTTTCCTTAGAGGCATAGGTTATTACTTTATCATGTTGCATAAGCACACAACCTAATCCAACTTGGGATGCATAAAAATATACAATCAATCCCTAGGTACCCTCTGGTAAATTCAACAATGAAGCTGAAGTAAGCCTATCTTTCAAGATCTGGAAACTTCTTTCACATGCTTCCGACCACTAAAATTTCCTACTCTCTAGGGTCAAAGTAGTCAAGGGGGATGCAATGGATGCAAAACCAACCACAAAACTCCAATAATAACTCTCTAGACCCAAGAAACTCCTAATGTAAGTTGCAATCAATGGCCTCGGCCAATTTTACACCCCCTCAGATTTCCATGGATATACCTCAACTCCCTCACTAGAGATGATATGACCCAGAAAAGCCAGGACCTCAACAAAAACTCACATTTGATATACTTGGTAAATAATTTGTTCTCCTTAAGCACTTCCAACACCACTCTCAAACGGTCCATGTGTTCATCCTCATTTTTCAAATATACTAAGATGTCATCAATGAAGACAATGACATCTGAATCTATGTAACTTCAAAAGACCCTATTCATGAGATCCATAAATACCGTCTGGAATTAGTGATACCAAAGGACATTAATAAGAACTCATAGTGACAATATCTAGTCCGAAATTTTATTTTGGGTATATCCTCACCTCTCAACCTAGTATAATGCTACCCCGATCTAAAGTCAATCTTAGAAAAGTGGCTTGCCCCTCAGAGTTGATCAGACAAGTCGTGAATTTGATTGAGTTTGCAATAATCTACGCATATTCTAAGGGACCCATCCTTCTTCTTTACAAACAAAACTAGATCACCCTGTGGAGAAATAGGTATAATGAAGCCTTTGTCTAGTAAATCTTTGAGTTGATCCTTCAACACTTTCAAAAAAGCCGGATACCTTTAATAAGGGGAATCGAAGTGGGGTTGGTATCTAATAGAAAGTTAATACCAAAATAAATTTTCCGTTTAGGAGGGATTCCGGGAATTTAATTTGGAAAGACTTCTAGAAATTCCCTCACTACCATGTCCGACTCAATGGGAAGAATTTCTGAGTCTAAGTCTTTGACTATTACTATATGGTATAAACACTCTTTACAAATCATCCTATAAGTTTTCAAACAAGAAATGATACGACCTACGAATAAAACTTCCCCTTTCCACTCAAAAATGGTTTCATTTGGAAATTTTAACTGACAATTCTAGTTTTACACTAAATAGAAGAAAAATAGTCATGCAACCATTCCATCCCCAAAATTACATAGAAATCGACAATATCAAGTTCTACTAATTCAACATGAATAACTCTATTGGCCAACATTATAGGACAATTTCTATATACTCTTTTTCTAATCACCGATACACCTACTGGGTAGTTACAATGAAAGGTTCATTTAGAATATCGGGCAAAATATCAAATTTTGTAGCTGTCAAGGGAGTAACAAAAGATAGCGTAACACCCAATCAAGTAAAGCATATACATCAATAACGAAGACAACTAGAATACCGGTCAAAACATCGGGAGAACTCTCTTGTTCACCCCATGAGAAAAATGCATAAAAGTGATTCTTCATTGGAGGATCCACATTAGGACCACTAGCTTGCCCACTACTATTTTCTTGCCCCTTCTTATTTGGGAAATTCCTAACCTTGTAGCTACTCTTACCACAACCAAAGAAACTGTTTGTCCCAACAAGGCAATTACCATAATTCTTCTTGCCACACTTTCCATAAGTAAGCTTATTGTCTTGTGAGCTAGTACCTCTTCCCTTTTATGACTTAGGGTTAGACACCCAATCATCACGAGCATTGGGAAATTTTGTAGGAACTTGATTAGAAGACCTCTTCTTAAGCCTAGGCTTGTCTTGGATATCAAGCCCACCCATTGTAGAACCACCATAAAAATACCTTGCATTCTTGGCATCTCTACTCTTTCTCTTAACCCTTGTCTCTTCGACTTGTCCAACATGAACTGTGAGATGAGAAATCTTCAAATTATCATGTAGCATATTATAATGACATTCTTCCTTAAATTCATCGGACACTCCCATCACAAAGCGACACATTTCTTCTCTAGGATCGGACACAAAAAAAGGCGCATACATTGAAAATTTAGTGAAATTTAAGGATTAGTCAAGTACACTCATACAGCCTTCTTGAAAATCTCCTATGTCACCGGTCCACTTGTTAACGGCCTATTATCATTCCATTGGACGACCAAGATTGGGCCACATCCTTAATTTGGTTAGGGGCTAACTCGGCCTTCTCATGAGTAGTCAAACCTATACCATAAAGGATCTTGTTAGTTTCGTCAATGAACTCTTGGGTTTCTTCCTGAACTTTGGATCCATAGAAAGTAGGGGGATTCATCCTTTCGATATTCCTCAAACGGGAGCCAATGGTGCAAACATGTTTGTTTGCCAGGGGTAAAACCTTCCGATTAGCTTGGGCTATCATGGCTTGATCTTGAGTAGTGACGGCTTGTGCTTGAGTAGTAATGGCTTGGGACATATGGAGAAAGGAAGCCCTTATGTCACCATCTACCAAAGGAGGAGGACTGACTGGAGCTTGGTCATCATTAGTGTCATGATCCGAAAGTACCCCCTAGAAGTTAGAAAACCTTTGAATAGTGACAGGGCGTACTTGACCCTTTGGGTTCTTGTACAAGCTTTTGAACTAGCATAAATACTTAAGAGTCGTATCCTCACAAGCAAAACTTAAGACACGACATATAATATCTTGGGACACGACCCTTTACATTTAAATCAAATACATAATAAGTCTTAATAATAAAACTAGGAGATAATAGACTATGCCCTCGAATATATGAGGACATACAAATTCTTGAGAGAGTGAATTTTCCAAGTTTCGCCTTCGAATTTTCCAAAAAGTATTCAACCTATACTTATAAGGTATAGAAAAGTATGGGATTAGTAAAAATAATGTACTAAGTATGGTATATGCAAAAACATGCACAAAGGGACATTTTAGTAAAATAGTTTTTCATGCAATTTAAGTTAATCATTAATGAATACAAAGGCAATACATCATACTAACCATCATTTACAACTTAGATAAGAATTCCCATAATTTTAAGCCAACAAGAAACATTTACCGTAAACTTCCAAAACACTTACAGTAAACCAACTTGACCTTTACAGTGAACTCCTTAAGTATTTACAGCAAATACATTTGAACATTGGCAATGAATCATTTGAAGCAATAACAATAAATTTCAGCTTGAGCAACTACAATGAACTATCCTACACTAAATGAGTAAACTTCCAAGGCCAAGCGAAACTGAAAGTGAACTCATTTTCCTTAAGAGTTTCTCTAACTCGGAATTATCCTAAGACTCACTACGGTAAGATATGAAGGAAGTATGCATATGCCTCCTCCAATACACACCAAAGAAACCCTCAAGACTACCCCTTTAGGCTTACTCAAACAGGTGAAACAAGGCCCTCTGTCAATGGAAAGACATTAAAAGACACCCAACAAACCACCAAAGTCTTCTTTTTCAGAATTCTTATTTAGTGCAATGAGTAGATGGTGCCCGATACCACCACCTATCCTAAGTAGTTCATTCGTTAAGAAGGTTTGGCACAAAGTCTTCCCTTTCGGAATGTCCTACCTAGTGCAAGGAGTAGAAATCGTCCCACACCACCACCTACCCTATGTAGTAAGTTCTTTTAGAAGACTTAGTTCAATCAGTTCTTTGTGGGGGATTAGCTTAACCGACATAGACCATTAGAGGTAGACATGGAATCCCGATATTAACCCCTATCATATGAGGGGTCTTGACTTGCCTACAGTAAGGTCATGCTTCTTAGATTTTACATGGATTTCCGAATAGCTACACCTATGCGGACACATACTTAAGGGATAAGGAAATTTCTACTATGTAACTCATTCTCTACTAATGAGGAGTACTCATCTCAAGAGGTACTTTGGAAATACAACATTTCAGCTCACGAGGTGTAATCACCTCTCCTTCATATCCTCTCGGTGCTAGGAATAACTCCCCACAAATTTCTCATCATTAAAACCTAAAGGTTAAGGATAACTAGTGAACACCACATCCCAACTCACGAAGGGAATTCATTCTCCAACCTATCTTCGAAAGCTCAGTAGGAATAATGGGGTTGCTACTAGACACATCATCTCAACTCACGGAGAGTGTCCACCCTAATACTCCTCCTTAATCAACTTAGGATCATACATTCTTTTAAATGTGAGTGTGTGTGTACATGTGACCACACATTGCACATAAAGATCAATTCATTAGTATTAACTTCAATACATGCTTTAGACCTTCATTTATCAATTCACACAACTTATATACTTCACATATTCATGTACTTCACTTAGAAATAATACATATCAAACATGCTATTCAACAACACAAAACACAAAACAAGACTCATCATCAATATTAATCCATTTCATCTACAAGACCTTCAAAACCATATTCACAATACATACTAAATAACATCAAGTAAAAACTGCCACCAAGGAAGTGGACCATACCAATCAAAAATAATTATAATGAAAACTATACATTATAAGCAACTTTTCATTTAACCAAGCCATCACAATTTATAAACATTTTATTAGAATTTCATTAAAAATATATTATTAGTCAATAGCTTATTCATCATATTAACACAAGAAAACAAAAGTTTAGACCTTACAAAAACATGCTCATATAACCCATTTTCCTTCAGCTAAAAGTCGAAATATGTACAAACATAAGTTCATTAGGTTTTTAATATGAAAATCATCAATTCAAAAATAATAAACACATTTAAAACATTAGAACACTTTTACAAGTTGAACCATAATTTTAAAATCAAAGATAGAAGAATTTTGAGTTTGAAAACCCTTTTTTAAATCTTTTGGAAATGACTCCTTGAATGGAAGGTGTTTCAAGGATGGATACCATACCTCAAAGAGAAGGAAACCCACTAATTTTGGTGAATATTCACGTCACAAACATTCCTTTTTGACCTCCTGGAGCCTATCTTCCAATGGAGTCTTGATAGAGTTTTTCTTTAGAGTTAGAGTTTTAATTTTAGAAGTCATGTTATTGTCTAGGTCTATGGTTTAAAACTAATTTAATATAACCTAAAAACACTAAAAATATCCTCCATGCTTCTTAAAGGACTTAGGGTGAATTTACTAAACACCCCAAGTTAAGGCAGCCACAAAATAGACTTTCAGGCCCTCATAGACGAGACCTTCACTAATGGACCGTCTGTGCATCAACGGACCGTTGATAGTGTCTCGTGGGTGGATAATTAATTCCAAAAAGGATCCTGGATACCAAAAACTTCTGTTCCAATCGACGTCGTAGGTCGTATGACCGTTGAAGGATCAATGGACCGTCCTTAGGGTTGTCGATGGCCACTTTTTGGAGTTTTTAGCCCAAGTCTTGGGCCCTTCATCTAGGGCCCCCTTCTGGATTCTAGGAGGGGTCGTGCCCGGATGTTAAGCCCCTGATATAAGTCTTATAGGTATTAGGAACATCCCACCTTAGTTTCAAGAAAAAAAAACACGTAAAACTCATCCAAACACAACAAGACACACAAGTACATTCTAAGGCATATCTTCCGAACGTCATGGACGTTCTTGGTTGATTGAACTCCAAAGTCAAAAAAAATCACACACTTCCTAAGGAGACTAAAGTTACTCATTTTAACCTAAATTCAACATAAGAAACAATTACGATGCTCTAGTTTACCTTATTGCATTTTGGGGCGTTAAATTGTCCCCCACTTGGAATAACATTCGTCCTAGAATGACACTTAAACTTGAAGAACAGCAAATACTCAGTTAGCATAACATAAAAAACTTCAATAATAATAAAAACACTTAAAATAGAAGCATCAACTAACAAATAGCATCCTTTCATACTTACAAATACTTGGCAACACAAAGTCTTTTATCAAAAAATCAAGAAGTCCAAAATTCACTCGTAGTCTTCTTTTATAGAGGAACTACCTTCTCCAACGTTAAACATAATCATACACAATACTTTTACACACATTTAAACTTCAATTCAAGACAACACAATTTTTCCCAAAAATTAAAATTCTTACAGTGAAGTTCACTGTGTTCACTGCCAACCTTACCAAAATTTTCGAAAATTCATTCCGTAAGTAATTCATAGATATGACATGATCATATGAACTATTAAACCACATAAACGCATTCAATAACATAAAAGCAACAATAAAAAAGTGTTAAGATTTAACAAAACCATTAAATAAGGATAAATAATCCTTCCTAGCCCCCATCCCATAGGAAGGGTTCTTCTTGGGAGCATTAGGATTTAAGGAAGCTTAATTGACATCTTTTCCCCTTTATTTGAGGTTTGGGCAGTCCCTCATCTTGTGTCCCTTATTACCATATGTAAAACAACCATCCGTACAGGCAAGACACTTACCCCCATGTTGCTTCCCACAAGTAGGTCACCTAATCCTTTAATAAAAATGGCCACCACCTTAGGAATTTTTCTTTGGAGCCCTATCCTTGTTTCCATTGGAAGAATCTTTATGATAGAACCTCTTCTTAGCATTTTGGCTACTAGAATCATCCGACCTAGGCCTCTTACCCTCTTTCCTTATCTACCTAATTTTTGACTGCTCAATTTGTTGTAGATAGACCATGAGCCTAGAGATATCCATTTCATTAAGAAGTGTTGTTGTACGACACTCTTTCTCCACCAAACTAGACACACCCATCAAAAACATGTTCATCCTCTCCCTAGGGTTGGCTACCATGCTTGGAGCATACTTAGAGAGTTGGGTGAATTTGAGAGAGTACTCTTGCACACTCATTCCACCTTGACAAAGATTCATGAATTCAACCATATTCTTCTTCCTCCACTATAGGGGAAAGAACCTATCTAGAAAAGCCTCTTTGAATTCCTCCCAAACAACCGGGACTCTTTATAAGGGTCTCTCAATCCTCCATTAATCAAACAACACTTGAGCCACATCTTTGAGTTCGTAAACGTCTAGCTCCACTTTCTCCCTAGGGGTCACACCCAAAGCATCTACCACTTTGAAAACATCATCTATCAAACCTTGTGGATCTTCATCCACCTTCGTTTCGTGGAAAGTGGGATGGTTCATCCTCATGAAATCCCGAATTGTAGAAGCAGGTGTACTAGCATTTGGTTGGGGCCTATCTCCTTTGTTAGCTTGGCCCACAAAGTTATTGTTGACAACACGAGCTTGACCTATCATGAGTTGGGTCAAGTTCATTAGGGCATCCCTAAACTCCGCATTAGTCATATTACCCTCAACAAAACGAGCTTGACGCATTGGAAAAACTTGAGGTCCTTCAGGTTTCGGAGGTACTTGAGGTTCTTTAAGAGGAACCTCCATATTTTCTTCCTCATCTAGGCCAACAATAGGAACTTGGTCACGAAAAGGGATCTTCTCATTAGCTACACCACCATCCTCCTTTCTAGCGGTCGATCTCCTTGTATTCATGTACTAAAAACACAAAGAGAAGAGATTAAGAAAAGACACATTATAAACTCAACTCTAAGGCACGATACTAGGATACAAAAGAAATTGAAACTTCTAGCATCCTACAGCCTCTTGTCTAGGGATGTTTCGCGACTTACACCAATAACCAAGATACTAGTATATGTGGCTTGTGAGACTTTTAGACGTTAAACTATTTCCCAAAACCTAATGCTTTGATACAAAGTCTGTCACGACCCGAAAGTACCCCCTAGAAATTAGGGAAAACCTTGGAATTGTGGCCGGGCGTACTTGACCCTGTGGGTTCATTACAAAACCTTTCACTAGCATTAACTACATAAGAGATGAAAAGTGGTGCGGAATTAAAACTTTTAACTAATAATTAAATAAAAATGAAATCTTTCATAAATACTTAAGAAATCTTATCGTCACAAGCCAAACTTAAGACATGACATATAATATCTTAGGGACACGGCCGTTTACATTGATATCAAATACATAATAAGTCTTAATAATAAAACTGGGGAGACAATAGACAATGCCCTCGAATATATGAGGACATACCAATTCTTGAGAGAGTGAATTTCACAAGCTTTGTCTCCGAATCTGCCAAAAAGTCTTCAAACTACACTTATAAGGTATAGAAAAGTATGAAGTTAGTATGAATAATGTACTAAGTATGGCATATGCAAAAAGTATGGCATATGCGAAAACATGAAAAAACAGAAAATTTAGTAAAATAGATTTTCATGCAATTTATGTTAAACATTTACCAATACAAAGGCAAAACATCATACTAACCATCATTTACAACTTAGATAAGAATTCACATAACTTTAATACAACAAGAAACATTTACAGTAAACTTCCAAAACTATAAAGTAAACCAACATAACCTTTACAGTAACCTCCTTAAGCATTTGCAGTAAATACATTTGAACATTGACAATTAATCATTTAAAGAATTCATAATAAATTCAACTTGAGCAAATACAATGAACTATCCTACACTAAATGAGTGAATTTCCAAGTCAAAGCGAAAGATAAAGTGAACCCATTTTCCTTAAGATTTTCCCTACCTAGATTCTAAGACTCACTAAGGTAAGATATAAAGGAAGTAAGCATATGCCTCCTCAAATACACACCAAAGAAACCATCAAGACTACCCCTTTCGGCTTACTCAAGTTGGGAAAAATAAGCCCCTCCTTAAATGGCAGGACATTAAAAGACACCCAACAAACCACCAAAGTATTCCCTTTTGAAATGCCTACTTAGTGAAATGAGTAGATAGCGTCTCATACCACCACCTACCCTAAGTACTTCATTCTTTTAGAATGTTTTGCACCAAGTATTCCCTTCCAGAAGTTCCTACCTATTGTAATGAGTAGATAGCGTTCAATACCACCATCTACCCTATGTAGTACATTCATTTAGAACACTTATTTCAGTTATTTCTTTGTGGGCAATTATTTTAACCGACATAGATTATGAGAGCTAGACATGGAATCCCGATATTAACCCTTATCGGATGAGGGATCCTCACTTGCCTAGAGTAACGTCATGTTTCTTAGCTTTTACATGACTTTCCCAATAGCTACACCAGTGTGGTCACATAGTTAAGGGATAAGGTAATTGCTACTAAGTAAATCATTCTTTACTAACAAGGAGTACTCATCTCAACAGGTACTTTTTAAATAAAACATCTCAACTCACGAAGTGTAATCCACCTCTCCTTAATATTCTCTCGGTGGTATCCATATCTCCCCACGAATTTCTCAACATTCAAACCTATAGGTTAAGGATAACTAGTGAACACCACATCTCAACTCATGAAAGACATTCATTGTCCAACCTATCGTGGAAAGCTCATTAGGAAAACGGGGTTTCTACAAGACATATCATCTCAACTCACGAAGAGTGTCCACCCCAATACTCCCCTTTTTAAAACTTTGCATCATACATTCTTTTAAATGTGGCTGTGTCTGTACATATGACCACACCTTGCACATAAAGATGAATTCATTCTTATTAACTTCTATGCATTCTTTAGACCTTCATTCATCAATTCACACACCTTATATTCTTCACATATTCATGTACTTCAGTAAGACATAATACAAATCAAACATGCTATTCAACTTAATAAAATATAAGACAAGATTCATTTGATATATTAATCCATTTCATCTATTATACCTTCAAAACAACATACAAAATACATACTAAATAACATCAAATTCATAAAGTAAACACCGCCACCAAGAAGGTGGACGATACCACTAAAAAGTAATTATAATGAAAACTATACATTATAAGCAACTTGCCATTTAACCAAGCCATCATAATCTATAAACATGTTATAAACATTTAACTAAAATAAGATACATTGGCAGTAGCTAAATTATCATATTATCACAAGAAAACACAATTTCATTCATATAACCCAATTTCTTTAAGGTAAAAGTTGAAATATGCATAAACATAAGTTCATTAGGTTTTTAATGTTAAAATCATGAATTCATACAAGAATAAACACATTTAAAACATTAGAACACTTTTACAAGAAGACCCATACTTTTTGGAAGTCTTTTGGAAATAACACCATGAGTGGAAGGGGGGTCAAGGATGGATACCATACCTCAAAGATAAGGAAACCCACTAATTTTTTTTAAGATTCACGTCAAAACAAGCCCTTGTTTCCCTCCTTAAGTCTAGCTTCCAATGTAATCTTCAGCGAGTTTGTCTTTAGGTAGGGAGTTTGAATTTTAGAAGTGAGGTTCTTGTCTAGGTCTAGGGTTTAAAACTAATTTAATATAACCTAAAAACAATATAAATATCCTCCTAGTGTCTTGAAACACTTGGGTGAGTTTACAAAACACCCCTAGCCAAAGCAGTCACTTAACTGACTTGCAGCCCTCACAGACGAGACCTTCATCAACGGACCATATATGCATCAACGGACCATTGTTAGGGTCTCGTGGGTGGATACTTAGCTCCAAAAAGGATCCTTGACACCAAGAACTTCTGATAAAATCGATGCCCTAGGTCGATGGACTGTTGATGGCCCAACGGACCGTCCTTAAGGTCGTCGATTGCCACTGCTTTTTGTGGGAGTTTTTTACCCAAGACATGGGCCCTTCTTCTGGGGCCGCTTGTGTATCCTATGTAGGGTCGTGCCCGGATGTTAAACCCCTAAACTAAGTCGTCTAGGTCTTAGGAACATTACACCTTATTTTCAAGGAAAACGAACACGGGAAACTCATCAAAACACAACAAAACACACAACTACATTCTAAGGCATACCTTCCGAACATCATGGACGGTCTTGGTTGATTGAACTCCAAACTTAACCAAACTTCAGACACTGCCTAAGGATACTAATGAAACTCATTTTAACTTAAATTCAACTCAAAAAACAATTATGAGTCTCTGTTTTACCTTAGTTAGTTTTCGGACGTTACAATTAGCATTTTCTTCAAGAGGAGGGACTTGATTGCCTCATGGAGGAGTTCCCGCATTGGCAATATCTTCATCAATTTTTCGAGCGGGTGTCCTTCGAGTATTGATTGACTATAATCAGAATAAAAGTATTAGACACTAAGGGCACATGGAGTGAATACTCTACAGGCACGATATTGGATTTCAAAGAAAAGGAGAGTTTCTTAAGTATCTTATAGTTTCCTATTCATAAGTGTGGCCCGCTTCACAATTTTGAATAATAATCTACATAGAAATAGTTAAATAAAACACCGACTCTAATTATTTTAAACCTAATGCTCTGGTACCAAGTTTGTCACATTCAGGGAGCACCGCCTAGACGTAACCGGCATCATCGTCCTCTTTGGGGACTAAGACTAGCCTCTTAGCTTACATCATAAAATTCATAGCTTAAAATACAGAAAATATGTAAAACATATTAACATCTATCTTGAGGTTTACATAGACCTCTTGCATACACATAAATATATTCGTATCGAGTATACATAGAACCTTCGTATAAGAAGATTACACACTTTTCTACTTTTATTGAACATAGATAAATAAGATATTTAACAAAGTCTTAAACACAAGTCTCATCTAATAACTATCTAAAAAAAGAGTATATCAATTGGGCATATCCCATACATGAATGCAATAGCGCCACATATAGGCTATACAATCTTTAGTACTCAAATGAAAAGGAAAGAACTAGAATGAGTTAGATTTCCTGTGTTAACAAGAAGGAATGGCGGGATGCAAAAGAGATGGCTATGAGACTAGTGCAATCAAAAGTTTGATAGTGGCATTGCCATGGGAAAGTGAGGACCTACCCAACTTGGATGAATAAGTATTTCAATTCTTCCTTCATAGTCATCTCAAAAGACCTTAAACGACCGGAACCTAAATCGTATGGAAAAGCGAATAAATAGGGTTAGTACATCATTTGTACTAAGTATGAGATCATATGCACACACATCATAAATCAAGCTACAAAGGGACATTTCATTAAAGCATGTTATTTCACATTTCGAAAGCTTTATTCACATTGAAAAACCTATACACATCGATAATACATATTCATCAATCTAAGCCCATGTTCATCACACTAAGTCTAGCAAAGTTAATAATGCATACCAACATACTAGAACATATAATCAAGACAACTCTATCATCATGTTATAACATCGACAAGCATGAGAAGAGTTTATTACAACATAACCAAAGCAAGAAAATTACTTTTGAACCTTCATTAAGTCCACTAGTTCAATGACTAAGAAAAGCCCCATAACTTATCTCATTTACGTAAACCCAACAAGAACCATAACAAATGTCCAACTTCACATAGCATATCAATAAGAGTATATATTATATAACCTTAGCAATGGAAACCAAACACAAGTTCTTAAGTGAAACCAATCATCATATAGTATCATCAAAGTTCAAGATCATCATATACATATCATGTAAAAATATAAACATATACATAAATAAGATCATCCTCCTAAGACTTCCCTCAAGGCTAACTAGTGCAATGTTTAGGTATAGTCCCATACCCATACCTAGACGAACTAAACCCCTTAGGTCAACCTAGTTAGAGTTATTTCCTTTATTTTATTCTACCTTTTGGTAACATCTTGCCTTAACTACAAAGACCAAATAAGCTAACATGGAATCATTAAACTACAATTCATCACTAGTTCATATCCTAGAATTCGAAACTTAGGTCAAATTGATAACCTACTTCACAATCTTGGTCAATTACTCGAGAACTAGCATAATTTGATTACAATATATCACAATCTACTCATAATTAGAATACTAAAAATATATGATAGTAATTCACACACTAACAAAACCAATTGTAGCAATACTATACAATTCAATTCAAGATCAAACCTAGGTTAAGGAGAATAGGTAATCTTCTGAAATCGAGACCAATGCATAAAGTAGTAACATAATTGAATTATAATACATGGTAATCTACTCATAATATCCAAAAGATATCATATACAAAGAAATTCACGAGATCAATTTCTTATTGGAACAAAACCCACTAGGATTTCACATTTTTGAAATCATCTTGAAGGAACCCTTTGGGGAAAGAGATCCCATAGGTTAAAGGAATCTCATACCTTGTTGATTTATGAACTTTGATGGAGAAAATTTACTTTTAGAAGCCCTATAAAAATATTGACCTTGAATCTAAGGTATCGTTCTACTAGTGAGAGAGAAAGAAGAGAGAATGAGGAGCAATTGGGTTTTGGGAATTATGAGGGTTAGTTTACTTTAGTTAGGTTGGGGTCTTTATATAGGTCATTAACCTTATTAATTTAACCTCCAATAAACCCTAAATAATTAACTAGTCACCTATTTAATTAATTTGTCAAACTTTAAAAATTGCAAATAATAAGTGAGCTCACAGATGAGACCTTGACAGACGGCCAAGGGACCAAACATCCTGTTGTTCCGTCGTTTTGGTCTGATACTGTCCAAAACAGGCCCTTCTCAATTTTTGCAAAGTTTCCACCAACGGTATCCATTGACGCTCTATTGATTGGACCACGATCCGTCGTTTGCAATCATTTGTGGACACTTCTTTTTGGCAGCTTTTTTACCAAATTTCAAGTGTCGTCCTCAAGGCCCTTGGTGGGTCGTTGGGGAGTCATACCTGGACGTTTCCACTATAAACTAACTCTAACACCGGTTATACATGATTCCTCAAAACTTCATCATTTCGGACTCCTAAAACTTAGTCAAATAGGCTAAGGCACAGTAGCACCTCATTGAACTAGTTTTTGGACGTCGTGAACGTTCTTTGATGTTTTGATTCGTAGACTTTCTAAATAACTTATAGTAATTAGTTTTTGCCTTAAAATAGTTACACAACCTTTAGACACTCATGTTAGGCTCTAGGATACATCTGAGACTTTTGGAGTACTACAGAGTTTGTACAGAAAGAGATATTAAAGCGAGGTGAGAGATTTAGGATTTTTGATTTGGTTATTTGTTTGCTGTGAGAATGGGTTTAAAATTACGTAAAATCATTATATACAAAGCCCCTAAAATACCCAAAAAACCAGTCACTTAGTTTGACATTTTATTTAATTCAAAAATGACTTTTATTTTTGAATTTTTTTTTTTGGAGAAGAAGTCCACAATGCATAGTTGTTCCCTAGAGTTTCTAAACATTTATTTTTGGGACCGAAAGTTACACGAAGAACCTTTTAGGCATGGCTAGAGCATGTGCGTGATGCGCCCCTTCTCCCCAAAGCTACTTCACAAAAAAAAAATTATATCTTTGTTTGCCATCTCTAACCCCTCTTAACGTCCACGATTCTATCCCTAACACTGAGGATCGTAAATACCCATTTTTAGGTCATAATCCATTAGGTTAGGCTCTAGCTTAGGTCATAGAATTTTTGGTGTTTCATCCCCGAATGACAGCTTAAACCTTTATGGGAAAAATGAAAGAGACTCAAGACTAGCAGCCCAAACAACAAGAAATATAAAAATGAGTCATAACTCATAGGAGTATTTCTCAACTCCCTTAAACACATAACCATTTCATCAAAAACTAGGAACTTAATACAAAACTCAACATGTAAAAAATCGCATCGTTTCACATGAAATAAGGAGGAACTACCTTCTCTTACCCACCATAAGTTTAATGGGAGGATAAAAGAGATGACGTGCAAATTTTTTCTCAAGACTACATCAAACATGTTCAATACAACTCTCATGAAGAATATATATATATATATATATAT